>NC_061508.1:323960931-324196332 GCF_022539505.1 Lolium rigidum | reverse complement strand
GATGGCGTGTATTTCACACGTTCGTTGGGCAACCCCAAGAGGAAGGTATGATGCGCACAGCAGCAAGTTTTCCCTCGGAAAGAAACCAAGGTTTATCGAACCGAGGAGGAGCCAAGAAGCACGTTGAAGGTTGATGGCGGCGGGATGTAGTGCGGCGCAACACCGGGGATTCCGGCGCCAACGTGGAACCCGCACAACACAACCAAAGTACTTTGCCCCAACGAAACAGATGAGGTTGTCAATCTCACCGGCTTGCCGTAACAAAGGATTAACCGTATTGTGTGGAAGATGATTGTTTGCGGAAAACGAGTAGAACAAGTATTGCAAGTAGATTGTATTTCAAGAAAGAGAATTGGACCGGGGTCCACAGTTCACTAGAGGTGTCTCTCCCATAAGACGAACAGCATGTTGGGTGAACAAATTACAGCTTGGGCAATTGACAAATAAAGAGAGCATGACAATGCACATACATATCATGATGAGTATAGTGAGATTTAATTGGGCATTACGACAAAGTACATAGACCGCCATCCAACCGCATCTATGCCTAAAAAGTCCACCTTCAGGTTATCATCCGAACCCCTCCAGTATTAAGTTGCAAGCAACGAGACAATTGCATTAAGTATGGTGCGTAATGTAATCAACAACTACATCCTTAGACATAGCATCAATGTTTTATCCCTAGTGGCAACAAGCACAACACAACCTTAGAACTTTTCGTCACTCGTCCTGGTGTCAATGCAGGCATGAACCCACTATCGAGCATAAGTACTCCCTCTTGGAGTTACAAGCATCTACTTGGCCGGAGCATCTACTAGTAACGGAGAGCATGCAAGATCATAAACAACACATAAGCATAACTTTGATAATCAACATAACAAGTATTCTCTATTCATCGGATCCCAACAAACGCAACATATAGAATTACATATAGATGATCTTGATCATGATAGGCAGCTCACAAGATCCGACAATGATAGCACAATGGGGAGAAGACAACCATCTAGCTACTGCTATGGACCCATAGTCCAGGGGTAGACTACTCACACATCACACCGGAGGCGACCATGGCGGCGTAGAGTCCTCCGGGAGATGATTCCCCTCTCCGGCAGGGTGCCGGAGGCGATCTCCCGGATCCCCCGAGATGGGATCGGCGGCGGCGGCGTCTCCGGAAGGTTTTCCGTATCGTGGTTCTCGGTACTGGGGGTTTCGTCACGGAGGCTATTTGTAGGCGGAAGGGCAGGTCAAGAGGCGGCACGGGGGCCCCACACCACAGGGCCGCGCGGCCAAGGGGGCCGCCGCGCCGCCCTAGGGTGTGGCCCCCTCGTCGCCCCTCTTCGTCTCTCCTTCGGACTTCTGGAAGCTTCGTGGAAAAATAGGCCCCTGGGCTTTGATTTCGTCCAATTCCGAGAATATTTCCTTACTAGGATTTCTGAAACCAAAAACAGCAGAAAACAAGCAATCGGCACTTCGGCATCTTGTTAATAGGTTAGTTCCGTAAAATGCACGAATATGACATAAAGTGTGCATAAAACATGTAGATAACATCAATAATGTGGCATGGAACATAAGAAATTATCGATACGTCGGAGACGTATCAGCATCCCCAAGCTTAGTTCTCGCTCGTCCCGAGCGGGTAAAACGATAACACAGATAATTTCCGGAGTGACATGCCATCATAATCTTGATCATACTATTTGTAAAGCATATGTAGTGAGTGCAGCGATCAAAACAATGTGTAATGACATGAGTAAACAAGTGAATCATATAGCAAAGACTTTTCATGAATAGCACTTCAAGACAAGCATCAATAAGTCTTGCATAAGAGTTAACTCATAAAGCAATAATTCAAAGTAAAGGTATTGAAGCAACACAAAAGAAGATTAAGTTTCAGCGGTTGCTTTCAACTTGTAACATGTATATCTCATGGATATTGTCAACATAGAGTAATATAATAAGTGCAATAAGCAAATATGTAGGAATCAATGCACAGTTCACACAAGTGTTTGCTTCTTGAGGTGGAGAGAAATAGGTGAACCGACTCAACATTGAAAGTAAAAGAATGGTCCTCCATAGAGGAAAAGCATCGATTGCTATATTTGTGCTAGAGCTTTGATTTTGAAAACATGAAACAATTTTGTCAACGGTAGTAATAAAGCATATGCATCATGTAAATTATATCTTATAAGTTGCAAGCCTCATGCATAGTGTACCAATAGTGCCCGCACCTTGTCCTAATTAGCTTGGACTACCCGGATTATCACCGCAATACATATGCTTTAACCAAGTATCACAAAGGGGTACCTCTATGCCGCCTCGTACAAAGGTCTAAGGAGAAAGCTCGCATTTGGATTTCTCGCTTTTGATTATTCTCAACTTAGACATCCATACCGGGACAACATAGACAACGTGATAATGGACTCCTCTTTTAATGCTTAAGCATTCAACAACAATTAATTCTTTTCTCATTAGAGATTTGAGGATATTTGTCCAAAACTGAAACTTCCACCATGGAACATGGCTTTAGTTAGCGGCCCAATGTTCTTCTCTCACAATATGCATGCTCAAACCATTCAACTCAGTGTAGATCGCCGTATCAAGACGAACATGCATAGCAACTCACATGAAATTCAACAATGAATTGTTGATGGCGTTCCCCAGTAAACATGGTTATCGCACAACAAGCAACTTAATAAGAGATAAAGTGCATAATTACATATTCAATACCACAATAGTTTTTAAGCTATTTGTCCCATGAGCTATATATTGCAAAGGTGAATGATGGAATTTTAAAGGTAGCACTCAAGCAATTTACTTTGGAATGGCTGGAAAATACCATGTAGTAGGTAGGTATGGTGGACACAAATGGCATAGTGGTTGGCTCAAGTATTTTGGATGCATGAGAAGTATTCCCTCTCGATACAATGGTTTAGGCTAGCAAGGCTTATTTGAAACAAACACAAGGATGAACCGGTGCAGCAAAACTCACATAAAAGACATATTGAAAACATTATAAGACTCTACACCGTCTTCCTTGTTGTTCAAACTCAATACTAGAAATTATCTAGACCTTAGAGAAACCAAATATGCAAACCAAATTTTAGCATGCTCTATGTATTTCTTCATTAATGGGTGCAAAGCATATGATGCAAGAGCTTAAACATGAGCACAACAATTGCCAAGTATCACATTACCCAAGACATTATAGCAATTACTACATGTATCATTTTCCAATTCCAACCATATAACAATTTAACGAAGGAGAAACTTCGCCATGAATACTATGAATAGAAACCAAGGACATACTTGTCCATATGCTACAGCGGAGCGTGTATCTCTCCCACAAAGTGAATGCTAGGATCCATTTTATTCAAACAAAACAAAAACAAAAACAAACCGACGCTCCAAGAAAAAGCACATAAGATGTGATGGAATAAAAATATAGTTTCAGGGGAGGAACCCGATAATATTGTCGATGAAGAAGGGGATGCCTTGGGCATCCCCAAGCTTAGACGCTTGAGTCTTCTTGATATATGCAGGGGTGAACCACCGGGTGCATCCCCAAGCTTAGAGCTTTCACTCTCCTTGATCATGTTGCATCATACTCCTCTCTTGATCCTTGAAAACTTCCTCCACACCAAACTCGAAACAACTCATTAGAGGGTTAGTGCACAATATAAATTGACATATTCAGAGGTGACACAATCATTCTTAACACTTCTGGACATTGCATAATGCTACTGGACATTAGTGGATCAAAGAAATTCATCCAACATAGCGAAAGAGGCAATGCGAAATAAAAGGCAGAATCTGTCAAAACAGAACAGTTCGTATTGACGAATTTTAAAATGGCACCAGACTTGCTCAAATGAAAATGCTCAAATTGAATGAAAGTTGCGTACATATCTGAGGATCATGCACGTAAATTGGCATAATTTTCTGAGTTACCTACAGGGAGGTTTTGCCCAGATTCGTGACAGCAAAGAAATCTGGAACTGTGCAGTAATCCAAATCTAGTACTTACTTTTCTATCAACGGCTTAACTTGGCACAACAAAACACAAAACTAAGATAAGGAGAGGTTGCTACAGTAGTAAACAACTTCCAAGACACAAAATAAAAACAAAGTACTGTAGGTAAAAACATGGGTTGTCTCCCATAAGCGCTTTCTTTAACGCCTTTCAGCCTAGGCGCGAAAGTGTGTATCAAGTAACATCGAGAGATGAAGCATCAACATCATAATTTGTTCTAATAATAGAATCATAAGGTACCTTCATTCTCTTTCTAGGGAAGTGTTCCATACCTTTCTTGAGAGGAAATTGATATTTTATATTACCTTCCTTCATATCAATAGTAGCACCAACAGTTCGAAGAAAAGGTCTTCCCAATATAATGGGACAAGATGCATTGCATTCAATATCCAAGACAACAAAATCAACGGGAACAAGATTATTGTTAACGGTAATGCGAACATTATCAACTTTACCCAAAGGTTTCTTTGTAGAATGATCAGCAAGATTAACATCCAAATAACAATTTTTCAGCGGTGGCAAGTCAAGCATATTATAAATTTTCTTAGGCATAACGAAATACTTGCACCAAGATCACATAAAGCATTACAATCAAAATCTTTAATCTTCATCTTAATGATGGGCTCCCAACCATCCTCTAGCTTTTTAGGAATAGAGGCTTCACGCTCTAGTTTCTCTTCTCTAGCTTTTATGAGAGCATTTGTAATATGATGCGTGAAAGCCAAATTTATAGCACTAGCATTAGGACTTTTAGCAAGTTTTTGCAAGAACTTTATAACTTCAGAGATGTGGCAATCATCAAAATTCAAACCATTATAATCTAAAGCAATGGGATCATCATCCCCAATGTTGGAAAAAATTTCAGCAGCTTTATCACAGTGCAATTTCAGCAGCTTTAGCAGTTTCGAGCAATTTTTCGCGCTTTGCATTAGAAGTGGAAACATTGCTAACACCAATTCTTTTATTAGTATTAGTAGGAGGTGCAGCAACATGTGTAGCATTAGCATTACTAGTGGTGGTAATAGTCCAAACTTTAGCTATATTCTTCTCTTTAGCTAGTTTTTCATTTTCTTCTCTATCCCACCTAGCACGCAGTTCAGCCATTAATCTTATATTCTCATTAATTCTAACTTGAATGGCATTTGCTGTAGTAGCAATCTTATTATGATGATTCTCATTAGGCAAAACTTTTGATTTCAAAAGATCAACATCAGCAAGCAAGACTATCGACTTTAGAAGCAAGTATATCAATTTTCCCAAGCTTTTCTTCAACAGATTTGTTAAAAGCAGTTTGTGTACTAATAAATTCTTTAAGCATGGCTTCAAGTCCAGGGGGTGAATTCCTATTATTGTTGTAAGAATTTCCATAAGAATTACCATAGCCGTTGCCATTATTATAAGGATATGGCCTATAGTTGTTACTAGAATTGTTCCGGTAAGCATTGTTGTTGAAATTATTATTTTTAATGAAGTTTACATCAACATGTTCTTCTTGTGCAACCAATGAAGCTAATGGAACATTATTAGGATCAATATTAGTCCTATCATTCACAAGCATAGACATAATAGCATCAATCTTATCACTCAAGGAAGAGGTTTCTTCGACAGAATTTACCTTCTTACCTTGTGGAGCTCTTTCCGTGTGCCATTCAGAGTAGTTGATCATCATATTATCAAGAAGCTTTGTTGCTTCACCAAGAGTGATGGACATAAAGGTACCTCCAGCAGCTGAATCCAATAAATTCCGTGAAGAAAAATTTAGTCCTGCATAGAAGGTTTGGATGATCATCCAAGTAGTCAGTCCATGGGTTGGACAATTTTTAACCAGAGATTTCATTCTTTCCCAAGCTTGAGCAACATGTTCAGTATCTAATTGTTTAAAATTCATTATGCTACTCCTCAAAGATATAATTTTAGCAGGGGGATAATATCTACCAATAAAAGCATCCTTGCATTTAGTCCATGAATCAATACTATTCTTAGGCAGAGATAGCAACCAATCTTTAGCTCTTCCTCTTAATGAGAAAGGGAACAATTTTAGTTTAATAATATCACCATCTACATCTTTATATTTTTGCATTTCACATAGTTCAACAAAATTATTAAGATGGGCAGCAAGCATCATCGTAACTAACACCGTAAAATTGATCTTTCATAACAAGATTCAAGAAAGCAGGTTTAATTTCAAAGAATTCTGCTGTAGTAGCAGGTGGAGCAATAGGTGTGCATAAGAAATCATTATTATTTGTGGTTGTGAAGTCACACAACTTAGTATTTTCAGCGTTGGCCATTTTAGCAACAGTAAATAAAGCAAACTAGATAAAGTAAATGCAAGTAAACTAATTTTTTTGTGTTTTCGATATAGCAAACAAGATAGCAAATAAAGTAAAACTAGCAACTAATTTTTTTGTATTTTGATTTAGTGCAGCAAACAAAGTAGTAAATAAAATAAAGCAAGACAAAAACAAAGTAAAGAGATTGAGAAGTGGAGACTCCCTTGCAGCGTGTCTTGATCTCCCCGGCAACGGCGCCGTAAAAAGAGCTTGATGGCGTGTATTTCACACGTTCGTTGGGCAACCCCAAGAGGAAGGTATGATGCGCACAGCAGCAAGTTTTCCCTCGTAAAGAAACCAAGGTTTATCGAACCAGGAGGAGCCAAGAAGCACGTTGAAGGTTGATGGCGGCGGGATGTAGTGCGGCGCAACACCAGGGATTCCGGCGCCAACGTGGAACCCGCACAACACAACCAAAGTACTTTGCCCCAACGAAACAGGTGAGGTTGTCAATCTCACCGGCTTGCTGTAACAAAGGATTAACCGTATTGTGTGGAAGATGATTGTTTGCAGTAAAACAGTAGAACAAGTATTGCAGTAGATTGTATTTCAAGTAAAGAGAATTGGACCGGGGTCCACAGCTCACTAGAGGTGTCTCTCCCATAAGACGAACAAGCATGTTGGGTGAACAAATTACAGCTTGGGCAATTGACAAATAAAGAGAGCATGACAATGCACATACATATCATGATGAGTATAGTGAGATTTAATTGGGCATTACGACAAAGTACATAGACCGCCATCCAACCGCATCTATGCCTAAAAAGTCCACCTTCAGGTTATCATCCGAACCCCTCCAAGTATTAAGTTGCAAGCAACAGTACAATTGCATTAAGTATGGTGCGTAATGTAATCAACAACTACATCCTTAGACATAGCATCAATGTTTTATCCCTAGTGGCAACAAGCACAACACAACCTTAGAACTTTCTCGTCATCGTCCCGTGTGTCAATGCAGCATGAACCCACTATCGAGCATAAGTACTCCCTCTTGGAGTTACAAGCATCTACTTGGCCGGAGCATCTACTAGTAACGGAGAGCATGCAAGATCATAAACAACACATAAGCATAACTTTGATAATCAACATAACAAGTATTCTCTATTCATCGGATCCCAACAAACGCAACATATAGAATTACATATAGATGATCTTGATCATGATAGGCAGCTCACAAGATCCGACAATGATAGCACAATGGGGAGAAGACAACCATCTAGCTACCGCTATGGACCCATAGTCCAGGGGTAGACTACTCACACATCACACCGGAGGCGACCATGGCGGCGTAGAGTCCTCCGGGAGATGATTCCCCTCTCCGGCAGGGTGCCGGAGGCGATCTCCCGGATCCCCCGAGATGGGATCGGCGGCGGCGGCGTCTCCGGAAGGTTTTCCGTATCGTGGTTCTCGGTACCGGGGGTTTCGTCACGGAGGCTATTTGTAGGCGGAAGGGCAGGTCAAGAGGCGGCACGGGGCCCCACACCACAGGGCCGCGCGGCCAAGGGGGGCCGCGCCGCCCTAGGGTGTGGCCCCTCGTCGCCCCTCTTCGTCTCTCCTTCGGACTTCCGGAAGCTTCGTGGAAAAATAGGCCCCCGGGCTTTGATTTCGTCCAATTCCGAGAATATTTCCTTACTAGGATTTCTGAAACCAAAAACAGCAGTAAAACAACGAATCGGCACTTCGGCATCTTGTTAATAGGTTAGTTCCAGAAAATGCACGAATATGACATAAAGTGTGCATAAAACATGTAGATAACATCAATAATGTGGCATGGAACATAAGAAATTATCGATACGTCGGAGACGTATCACTCCCTCGCCTTTTCCTTGGCGTGGCGCTCATATCGCTCCTCGTCGTGATCATGCCGACGACGTCTCCTTTCGTCCCTAGCCAGACGATCCTTTTCATCATCGTCGTCGTCGTTGTATCGTCGGCGTTGGTCATACTGACTCACATACTTGTTGAGGAGGTGATCACAGAGAGGTCGCTGATATCTTATGTTCTTCACTTCTCCCTCTGTGACGTAGCGCTTGCCGTCGTGGCGGAGCCGATCGCGTGGAGCGGCTTCCTCTGTGTCTTTGCTATGAGAGCAGCTGCCCTCATCTCCGTCCTTACCAGAGTGGTGCCCAAGTCCCACCATGTTGATATTGCACGAGAAATCTGGCTGGCACCCTCCATGGTAAGTACACTCCACCATATTAACGGCGGGGAAGGGGTGTGTGTCGACCTTCATGGCGTACTGGTTGAAAATTAACCGCCCTTTTTCTATCGCCATTTGGATCTGCTGACGCCACACCCTGCAGTCGTTAGTGGTGTGGGTGAACGTGTTATGCCACTTGCAGTATGGCTTTCCGTTCAGCTCTTGCACCGTGGGGATCTTGTGGCCTTCGGGTACCTTTATATGCTTCTCCGTGAGTAAGAGATCGAAAATCTGCTCGGCTTTGGTCACGTCGAAGTCGAACCCTTTTGGAGAGCCTTGTGGCTTAACCCATTTGCAGGACACGGGGCCCGCCGCTCGAGTCCATTCAGCCACCGCTACCTCTCGATCTCCCGCTGCACCTTCATCCTCGTTCGCCTCAACCAGGACCACCGCACGCTTGAATTTGTCCTGGTAAACATCCGGGTGGCGCCGTTCATATGCCGACAGCCTTCGCACCATGTGCGCCAATGAAGGGTAGTCTCGCTTGGGAGGCCACGTCCTTGATCGATGATGAGAGACCCACCACCGCCAACTCGATCGCTTCTTTTCGCTTACGTGAACCGAATAGCATCGGTTCCTAATGGTCCTGAAACGCCGGATGTATTCCGACACCGTTTCCCCGCGCTTCGTCGTACTTGTGCTAGATCGGCAATACCAGCCTCTGAAGCCTCTCGAGTGATACCGCTCATGGAACTGCTCTTCCAACTCGCTTCCAAGTCCGGATTGAGTTCGGTGGCAGCGATGTGTACCACCCGAAAGCCGATCCCGTGAGGGACCGTGCGAAGAACCTCACACGCAGCTCGTCTGATGCCGAGATCGTGCCCAGCTGTGCCAAATATCGGCTCACATGCTCGATGGAGCTGGAACCATCTGATCCACTAAACTTTGTGAAGTCCGGGAGCCGATATTTGGGTGGTAGCGGGATCAATTCGTACTCGTTGGGGTACGGCTTGGTATAGCCGAACATCTTCCTTTTCGGCATCATGCCGAACTGATCTTTCAGAATTGTACAAATCTGATCCGCGGTGATGGCTGAAGGTGTCGAACCCTGAAGATTCGCCGGGGTAGCATACTTAGCCAGCCATGCTTGCTTTTCCAGCTTCCGAGCCAACCGCAGGAGCTGAGCCTCGGAGGTTTGTCGGAGTGGCGTACTTAGCTAACCACGTTTGCTTCTCAAGGTCTGCTCCCGACGTCCCTCCTGCTGTTCCAGAGGCCCCTGCTGTTGCAGCCTGGTTCGAGAGTGCCCAGGTACTGCAGTCTGGCACGTATGCACACGTGTATCCGTGCGGGATCTCCTTGGGCGCCTCAGGTAGGAATTGGTAGTCACTAGGGTCACTACCAATCTTGTAGACGACGTATGCCGATGAGTTCGACACTTCTGGTGCTGCCAACGCGAACGGCAGCGGTGGACGGGACTGGAATGGTATTTCTCCTTTGTAAGTCCCCAGAGCCGGTCCCGACGGAGAATACCGATGGCTCATGATTTCTCGGATCACGCGCGAGCGACACGCTCCAAAGTGTTCACCAGGCTCTCGTAGTGGCGGTGCAGCGAATGAGCCACCATGAAGTTGATCTCCTCGACGCAGCCGACCTGGTGCGTTCTTCCGACGGAGCGGACAGGTCCACTCCATCGAGTGCGCCTTCGGTGAGAACCCCTTCCACCCGACGCAGTGGGATCGGGTTCCGTGGAAAGAGCCGATGAGGTCGGCTTCGAGGACCGCCTTGATCTCGTCATGCTTCTTCTTGAGCTCGTCGGGCAGATCCTCGTACTTGACCGGAGTGCTTTCCGCCATCTCGGATGTAGATGGCGATGCGGTGGATGTCGAAGATGGTCCCACCGGGCGTGCCAGAATGTGTTGCGGTCAGAAACCCACCGGCGGGCAGCGACTGGCAACACAGTAGAGCCGGGAACAACTAGGGCTGCGGCTGGCCCCAGTCCCTCAGAGCGACGGCCCGCAAAGCCTTCTGGTCACACGTCCGATGCTGTCGCAAGGGCGTGCCACCTGACCTATACCCGGTCGGAAGGTGTTGGATGATGCCTCGCTTAGTTTCCTGCATGGCATACACGTAAACATTAAATACGAGCCTCGATCGGCTCTCAAAGTTGTCTCGTGAATCGGCTCAAAGAGCCGATCCACCCATGATTCGTACAAGGTGTCCGAATATATGGTGGTCCTGCTTGATCAAGATAAAGCTAATGCGATCTACGACGATTTAGGGTTTTCACCGCATAATCGGATCATCCTACTCACGATTGGGCCTCGCGCTCGCGTACGGTGATCGTAAGCTCGATCCTAGACAGTGGCCTAAAAACCAACACGAGGTTGATCCCCGGAACATCCTGTCTAGGGCTAGCAAACTACACCCTACACGCCGCTGGATCCTCCAACCCTTTGTAAGGCCTAACTATTGCGGATATTAAACTAATCCTTGAAGAACAAGGAGCAACCGTAACGGATCGGATCTACTGAATAAAGATCAAGCGGGGTGCCACCCCTACACCTAAGATAGGTGTAAGGGCGGCTAGATGTACAAGGGTTGCACTACAACAGCATATGATACGAAGAACAATGCTAACCCTAATACATCTAAGGTAACTACGTTGCTCGCCATCAAAAAGGCTTCAGCACGAGCAACGCATGAACAACGTAGACAAGCTTATGCTGCCTAGATCGCAAGATGCGATCTAGGGAGCATGGTGCTTACCAGGAGAAACCCTCGAGACGAAGGAGTTGGCGATGCGCCGAGATTGATTGTGTTGAACGTTGGTTGTTGTTTATTCCATAAACCCTAGATACATATTTATAGTCCAAGGGACTTTCTAATTCAAGCGTGCACCTAACCGTGCATGAGTAAAACTCTAACTCCTAACCGACACATAATCTAATATGTTACAGATACAAGGGCAAACTAGCCCAAACTTTGCATGTAAGGCCGATTCACGTATTTCTTCTATATATATTCTTCAAGCCCATCTTGATCACGGCCCACCTCTGACTCGGTCAAATTCTGGTGATAACAGGTTCATTTAAACAGATTTTGGAGATTTTCATGGTTTGATTGGATATTTTTATGGATGGTTTATGAGAACTTATTTTCTTTGGGTGGGGACGATATGATCATTCAGTCAAATCTCTTGCTACATTCTTCTTCTTGTGGTGTGAAGCAGTCCTCTATGCAAATATCTTATTTTTTAATTGATAAGGAGTTTGGAAGATCTGCTGCATAATCCTTGCCCTTAAGTTTATTAGGGCACATATTCTTGCTCTTGAAGTTGCTTGCTAGAAGATTCCATGCCTAGCTAGGGAGCCGATTGAGACATTGATACGTCTCAAACGTATCCATAATTTCTTATGTTCCATGCTACTTTTATACACATTATATGTCATTATTATGCATTTTTCGGCACTAACCTATTGACGAGATGCCGAAGAGCCAGTTGCTGTTTTCTGCTGTTTTTGGTTTCAGAAATCCTACAAAGGAAATATTCTCGGAATTGGACGAAATCAACGCTCAGGGTCTTATTTTTCCACGAAGCTTCCAGAAGACCGAAAGGATTACGAAGTGGGGCGACGAGGCGCCGCCACACCAGGGCCGCGCGGCCAAGGGTGGGCCCGCGCCTCCCTGTTGTGTGGGGCCCTCGTGTCGCCCCTAAACCTACCCTTCCGCCTACTTAAAGCCTTTGTCGCGAAACCCCCGGCACCGAGAGCCACGATACGGAAAACCTTCCGCAGACGCAGCCGCCGCCAATCCCATCTCGGGGGATTCGAGAGATTGCCTCCGCACCCTCGCCGGAGAGGGGAATCATCTCCCGGAGGGCTCTTCATCGCCATGATCGCCTCCGGATCGATGTGTGAGTAGTTCACCCCTGGACTATGGGTCCATAGCAGTAGCTAGATGGTTGTCTTCTCCTCATTGTGCTATCATGTTAGATCTTGTGAGCTGCCTATCATGATCAAGATCATCTATTTGTAATGCTACATGTTGTGTTTGTTGGGATCCGATGAATATGGAATACTATGTCAAGTTGATTATCAATCTATCATATATGTTGTTTATGTTCTTGCATGCTCTCCGTTGCTAGTAGAGGCTCGGCCAAGTTGATACTTGTAACTCCAAGAGGAAGTATTTATGCTCGATAGTGGGTTCATGCCTCCATTGAATCCGGGACGATGGATAGAAAGTTCTAAGGTTGTGGATGTGATGTTGCCACTAGGGATAAAACATCAATGCTTTGTCTAAGGATATTTGTGTTGATTACATTACGCACCATACTTAATGCAATTGTCCGTTGTTTGCAACTTAATACCTGGAAGGGGTTCGGATGATAACCCGAAAGTGGACTTTTTAGGCATAGATGCATGCTGGATAGCGGTCTATGTACTTTGTCGTAATGCCCTGATTAAATCTCATAGTACTCATCATGATATATGTATGTGCATTGTTATGCCTTCTTTATTTGTCAATTGCCCAACTGTAATTTATTCACCCAACATGCTATTTATCTTATGGGAGAGACACCACTAGTGAACTGTGGACCCCAGTCCATTCTTTACATCTGAAATACAATCTACTGCAATACTTGTTCGTTACTGTTCTTCGTAAACAAACATCATCTTCCACACTATACGGTTAATCCTTTGTTTTCAGCAAGCCGGTGAGATTGACAACCTCACTGTTACGTTGGGGCAAAGTACTTTGATTGTGTTGTGCAGGTTCCACGTTGGCGCCGGAATCCCTGGTGTTGCGCCGCACTACACTCCGTCACCAACAACCTTCACGTGTTCCTTGACTCCTACTGGTTCGATAACCTTGGTTTCTTACTGAGGGAAAACTTGCTTCTGTACGCATCACACCTTCCTCTTGGGGTTCCCAACGGATGTGTGTTAACTGCACGCATCAGACATCTATTAGCGTGCCCCACTCGTCAAACAAATAGATACAACCCACTCGTATCGTTGCGTCCCCCATGCACCATCCAACCGAATGCTTCACCAGCAGACAACAGTGGGGTCCACACATGGTATCCGTTATTAAGCGACATAATTTTGGTCCCGCCTGTCATTGACACCGGGGACAATACCCTTAAATGGAAAACCCAACTAATTACACTACTCCACCCACGCAACCAGGCCTACCCTTCCCCAACCGCATGGACCCAGACATCCAACCTCCCATCGCCATGTGCACGGCCATGACGCCCTATACAAGAGCCACATATCTCTCCACCATCGTCATCTTCCTCACGGATCTTCCCCTACGGCTATGTTGGTGCGCCACCACCCTCGTAGTACGTGCCACTCCTCATCTCGGCGTGTAGATCCACCTCATCGACCGGCAGTGCAGCCACTCCTTGCCGCCGGCGACCTCTCCCTGCTATAAATCCGTGTGGGGGACACCTCCCTCGCCGCCATCACGCTCCTCGGCCCCATCCAGTGGCCTATGGCCCACGACATCACCCTCGTCAAGCTCGACCCTTGCCACTACTCCTTCTCCCTCACTTTACCCACCTCTCCCGACGACCCAACCCTCTATCGGCTCAACTACAGACTCACGCTCTCGCACCCCAACCCGCGCCTCGACGGTTTTCTCATGCCCAACTGGAGTTTCCTCTCTAGTCCAACATGCAAATATTACATGGTGCACTTCACATAATATCTAGAGAGAAAGCGAATACATGCTCATGAACTGAAATTATAGATCATCTTTATTTCACATTGTAATATTTCTAGGGTTTTTCCATCACCCCAAGAATAAGGTAAACTACTCGCACATAGAGAAAATCAGTAAAATCATCATAGGCATATGAATGGTATACAATTCTATGGATGAACTCAAGTGCAGATCCACAATGTAAATTGGAATTACAACAAGGAGGAGGTAAACTAGATAGGAATGATGATGGTGATGAAGATGCATCAGTTGATGATGGTGGTGATGATGCCTTGGCCTCGAACGATCCATGTAGCAACAAGGATGATGCCCTATGCAAGATACCCCTCCATATCCCTTTCGGAGGTGAGGTTTCTGCGAGTTGTGGTAGCTATGAATGTCGGATCTTAGATTATTCTTCGCGTGGTGAAAGTATTTGACAAGGTGGAGGCGGAGCCACATGGTACGGGTGAGTCATGCCCGTATCGATGGTCGTTAAACCTTCTGGAGTTTCCTCTCAAGTTGCCCTTTAACCCAAGTGTGCGGAAAATCATTTAAATGACTATTATCACTTCAAAATATCATATGTATGCCCAATATGATATCTCCAAATGATATGTTTATCAATACCTTCATAATTTGGGATCTTGGAAATAAACATTAAAGGTGCGCGCGAGCGCAGTAAAATTCCAAAATCTTGTGACTACACATGCAAAAACATAGGGTAAACATGCTTAAAAAAATGGACTCATCATGTATGAGCACTTAAGGAAGCTTCTTGTAGACCATGGCTTCAGGGTAGGGATCATCGACCCCACTTTTTTACTAAGAGGGTTAACAGGGAGCTCTTCATACGCCAACTCTTTGTGGACGATATCATCTTTTGGTTGACTAACAATTCTTTCAATGAGAAATTTTCCAAGTTGATGACACTCTGATTTGAGATGAGGATGATGGGTGAACTCAAGTTCCTCCTTGGTTTTGAGATCAAGCAATTGTGGCAAGGTACCTTCATCAATCAAGACAAGTACATACACTACATGCGTTGAAGTGCCAACTCGACCTCGACCCCAACAGCAAGACGGTGGACCAAAAGCTATACTTCTCCATGATAGGTTCATTACTCTAACTTGGCGCATCACGTACGGATATTTATGTTGGGTGTTGTTGTTTGCACATGATACCAAGCCACTCCGAAAGAGATCCATCTGATGGCCGTCAAAAGAATCTTCCAGAATTAGATTGATACCCCAATTTTTTTTTGGCTTATGGTACCTCAAGGACACGGATTTCTCATTGTGCGGGTTCACGGATTCTGATTCGGTAGGAGACAAAATGGATATGACGTCAACCTCCGTAGCATGTAATTTCCTTGGCCGCTCTTTGGTGTGCTGGTCTTCAAAGAAGCAAAAAATATGTCTCCCTTTCTACCGCCGGAGCCGAGTACGTCACCGCGACAAGTTGTTGCGCTCAAGTATTGTGGATGAGGCAAACCTTGCGGGATTTTGGACTTTAGTATATCAATGTTCCTCTTTTATGTGACAACAAGATCACCATGAAAATTGCAGATAATTCGGGTCTTAATGAAAAACGAAGCACATTCAAATTTGCAATCACTTCATCCATGATAATATTGCTCGTGTTGATATTGAGCCCTATTTCATTGGCACCAAGGATCAACTCTTCGGCATCTTCACCCAGCCACTTGACGAGCGAAGATTAATTGAACTGAGGCATGAGTTGAATATTCTAAACTCATCGAATGTGGATTGAGCATCATGCGCCTACACCTCTAATTTAACACTTTCCTGTGATGAGATATGTGCATTAACATAGGGGAGTACAGTTTTAACTCTTGGGCTATCCCTCCCCCATTGTGCCAAAAGTAAACCAAATCATTCTCTGTATATCATCAAGCGACAAAACAAGCTTCAACGATGAATGTTAGTTGTGGGTCTAAGATATATCTTCACGACTCCACCCTAAGCATTACTAGGCTCATTGCCAGACGCTGCAATTTAATACAAATCTATTTATATTGAGCTCTTTTATTTTTTGTGACTTAACTTTTATCATAGGAAAACGTTAATGAGTATAATTATATATTACTTAGCAAGCTTATTTAAAAACATGGCATTTTTCAATATTAACTATAGTATTCTTTATTATACAATTCTAATGTATACCATTATTATTTTATTTGTGATATATATTGACTATATGTGGTAACAAAAGTACTCCTCTAGTTGATGTTTCCTATTGTATAAACTATATAGTGTTGTATACATATGTATTAGTGCGTAAACTGTGGTGACCATGTATATTTTAATATTGTTAAATATCATGGTCGAAATCTTCAGAACGAATAGTCTAATAAACATGTCAATGGTTGTTTCTAGTGTATAGTTAGGTAAGAATATTTATGATTTTTTTGGAGTACTAATTGAATTGTTGGCAATGCCTCTTGCAAGTTGGATGTCGTGAGAAAATGACATCATGTAGTGCCATCAAAGATGACTTACGAGTTGGGGGTGGAACTCGTCGAAACATACTAGAGACAAGATCAACATCTACACCAATTCACCGGTGTGGTCCCCATAGTCATATACCCTAGATCCACATGTAAACCTCGCCGGGCGCATCTATAAGCCCGTCGAGTTCGTCTCGAGTCTTGTGCAATCTTGTGATTATACATACTTTTGTATAATTTTGAGAATTTTTTTTCATCATTTATATATGTCTTTGATCCAAACTTGTTGCTAAACAAACAAACAAACTTATTGCCGATCCTTGGAGTGAGATTGCCCTGGGGTCGTCAAAATAATCATTCGTCAAGACCCACAACTTAACTGAAGTCGCGGTCGCCGATTAGATCAATATGTTCCTATGCGGTAGACACAATTCCTTGATGGTGCATAAGCCGACGTAAGAGATAATTGTGTGTGTTATCTAGAATCCTCACTAGTCGAGGTCTGTCACCATATGTTTCCTAGCCTATGGGTTGGCCCTTCTCTCTGGATGGTAAGGCAAAAAAGTGATGGATGGTGTTCTGGTAAGTTTTCGTTGTCCGGTTACAAGTAGTATCTCTGTTTCATATTAATAGTCACGGATTAGCGACAATTAATATGAAACAGGGGAGTAGTAATATTAATATCTTAAGTTTTTTAAGAACTTATTAGTAACATGTTTTGCCGCTTATATGCTCATCCAAATTATAAGATATACCTGCCCAAGATATACCTACCATGTACTCACTATTTTAACATGCTATCAAACATGTACATCAAACAATATCAAGTTGTACATGTGCACTTTTGTTGCGATACAGCGACGACCTATTTGAGATTTGCTTCCTCCATTTTCAATGTGTGTGTGTGTGTGTGTGGTTAATTTCATCCGTGTGAAAAAAAGAACAACTTTGGGAAACTATCAGTCATTTGCAATAGATGGTTTTCATTCATGGAAAGTGGGATTAAAAGTTTAAACAAAAAACCCATAATGTGGGCAGGACTTCTATGTATTTTTGACTGTCAATTTTTTTTGGTTGATCGAACAATCAAAGCTTGTCGATATGTCTACGGATAAATTTTTATTCCATAGGAACAAAAACGATTAGTGTGTTTCACCAAAAGAGAAGCAACATTCATGTGCAAGCGAGCTTCCACTTTATTTGAGTTGAAGTAGACACACTAGCAAATGTGAGTTTATGGAGTGGCAGTGGTCACATGTTTATTTACTTGTTTTTATTGTGGTGAGAAGCAATCGTTTATGCAAATTCCTATTGTTTTACAGCACATCATAACCAGTTTGGAAGATCTGCTGCATGGGGTGCATTATCCTGCCCTTGAAGTTTCCTATAACATATTCTTGGCTCCTTGCTCTTGAAGTTGCTTAGAGCATCCCCACTCGTTGGCGCTCCCCACGTCCAAATCCGGCGAAATTTTCGTCCGGATTGGATGAAGATTTGGCGTGGGGAGCGCCGAAGTTCCAGCCGTCCCCCCGGCAGGAAACCCCCAACCTCGACCATTTGACATATTTCAAACAAATTCAACATAAAATTTAACAAGTTCGGCAAACAAGAGGACGAGAATTGCTGAAACAAATTCGGCGATAACAGTACAATGTTTAACAAGTGCTGAAACAAATGAAGCACACAATTTCACAATTTTTCAAACAAATTAAGACAGACTAGTTGGCGTCGGCGTTGGCGTTGCCTCGGAGCCTCCATATGTGCTCCACCAGATCATCTTGCAGCAGTTGGTGCATTGTAGAGTCTCGAATCTCCTGGCGCATAGCAATGAAGGCGGCCCATGATGGAGGCACCTGGTGATTAGGCCGTGCAAGAGGACCCTCTCTCTCATATGGTGCTTCTTGCTCGATCGAGGAACCGGATGCTTTCGCTCATCTTCAATAATCATGTTGTGTAGGCACACACAGCAGTTCATCACCTCCCACATCTGATCTTTGGACCAAGTCATAGCGGGGAACCGGACGACAAGCAAATCTCTCGCCGTAGGACACCAAATGCTCGCTCGACGTCTTTTCGGCAAGCTTCTTGTTTCTTGACAAACTCGCAAAGTTTGGGGGTGCTAGGGTTGGAGATCGTCTTCACAAATGTTGCCCACTTTGGATAGATACCGTCTGCAAGGTAGTATCCTTTGTTGTAGTGCCGACCATTGATCACATAGTCCACCGGGGAGCATGACCCTCAACAAGCTTGGAAAAGACCGGGAGCAGTTTAGGACGTTGATGTCATTGTTGGATCCAGGCATACCAAAGAAAGAGTGCCAAATCCAAAGATCATGGGTAGCCACTCGCTTCAAGTATCACGAGTGCAGCCTTTTTGTGACCCTTGTACATTCCCTGCCACGCAAACGGACAGTTCTTCCATTGCCAATGCATGCAGTCAATGCTTCCAAGCATCCCCGGAAAACCTCTAGCTTCATTTGTTGCAAGGATCCTCCGAGTGTCTTCGACAGTGGGTGATCTCAAGTAATAGTCCCCGAACACTGCTATGACGGCCCTGCGTGAACCGGTAGAAACAATCAAGGGCGGTGGACTCCGCCATGCGAAGATAGTCATCCGCAGTGTCACCGGGAGCTCCATACGCCGACATCCTCATAGCCACCGTGCACTTCAGCGGTGACGAAAATCCAACCAAACCAGTGCAATCCGCCTTGCATCTGAAGTAGGGATCAAAGTGGCGGATGGCATACACAATTTCAAGAAATAGCTTTCTGCTCATCCTGAAACGACGCCGGAAAACACTCTCACCGTGCAATGGATTGTCGGCGAAGTAGTCGGCGTACAACATGCAGTAGCCCTCCATTCGCTGTCTCGGCTTGCACTTCCGGCGACCTCGTGCCGACCCACCACGCCGACGAGTTGCCGGTCCGGCGTACATGCTTGCCAAGCAACCAAGGATCATCATGTGCTCCTCGTCTTGGGCGGTCGCTGCCATCTCTTCTTGCATAAGCTCGACGAACATCTGCTCCTCCTCTTCGTCCGAGTCCATGGCCGGCGAGGCAAATGGACGAACACCGACGGGCGTGGTCGAGGCAACCCGAGCCGCGAGCGACGACGAGCAAGCGAAGCCGGAAAACAGAGCCGGCGGAAGAGCGGCCAGATAGACCGTCGTCCAAACACGGCGGAATATAGGCAGCGTGGGAAGGAGTGGCGGCGCAATCCGGGCAAGAAGCCGGCGGGGTGGTGCCGGCGGCGAGAGAGATACGAGGGTGGGGGAGATTTTGAGCGACGTGGCGGTGGGGTTCGTGCGTCGAGTCACCGACGGATCGGGCCCTTCCCCGCTTTTCGTCCGGAGTCCCCGAGAGCTCCCCGGCGGCGGGGTGCGTGGGATCGCCGGATGGATTTAGGCCCAAATCCGGACGAAAACGAGGAACCGGGGGCGCGACTGGGCCGAATTACGCCGTCCGGATGGAAAAACGCTCGCCGGGGGCCTCGTCGGGGGGACGAGTGGAGATGCTCTTACTCATGGAGGAAACCTCCATGCCTAGCTAGATATAGGTCGGGTAGTCGGCTTCGGGCCTGTGAGGCTGCCAGTGTGCCCCACTCGTCAGACAGACAGGTACAGCACACTGCCATTGGTCGACGAGTCTACTCCGCGCACCATCAGCGTCACGTCTGAATACCTCACCGATAGTTGGGGCCACCCCAACAGTTTCTTAGTCCCACATGTCATTGACCAGAGTACTTTCGTCCTTATAAATGGAAAAACCCAACAAATTAACTACCTCAACCGCGAACCCGTTCCCCACCTTCCCCAACCGCGTGGACCCTCCGTCGCCACGCACGCGGCCGCCGCGCCCTATACAACACCCACGTCGCCGCCGACGTCCCCGCCGCCGCCGTCCTCCTCCTCCGCACGGCTCTCCCCTCCCGCTCCCGGCCATAAAACTCTCCCCATGGCGTCCTACAACCCCAGCCCCAGCTACCCCGCCCCCTCAGCCCCGCCGCTCTACCCGACGCTCGCCATGGCGGACCTCGCGCCCGTCGAGATCCCCTCCTCCCCCACCACCGCTCCCCCGCCCTCGTCGGACACCCTCCTCCGCATCCCATCCACGCAGCTCCACCTCATCGACCAACGCCGCAGCCACCCGCTCGCCACCGGCGACCTGACGCTCCTCCGCATCCACGCCGGCGCCACCTCCCTCGCCGCCATCGCGGTGCTCAACCCCATCCAGTTCCCGCTCACCCGCGACGTGGCCGCCGTGAAGCTCGACCCCTGCCACTACTCCTTCTCCCTCACCCTCCCCGCCGACGACGACCCGCTCCACTACGGCCTCACGCTCGCGCGCCCCGACCCGCGCCTCGACGGCGTGCTCGCGGCCTGCACCAGCTTCTCCGCCCACTCCGTGGCCGGCGCCGAGCCCCTCGCCGCCGCCGGCGGCGAGGCCCAGGCCGCCGCGTACTGGACCGCCGTCGCGCCGAACGTCGAGGAGTACGGCGGGGCGGTCGCCAGGGCCATCGCCTCCGGCGCCCAGGGCCTCGCCAAGGGGATCGTCTGGTGCGGGGTCATGACGGTGGAGCGGCTACACTGGGGCAACGAGGTGCTCAGGAAGAGGATCCAGCCTGGGGAGACCGACGCCGAGGTCTCCCCCGAGATGCTCAAGCGGATCAAAATGTAGCGCTGACTTTCTCGGCTCTTATACAGTACTATCAAATGTGCTTTTAATTTGTAGTCGTAAATATTTACCCAGGTTTTGGGCACATCACAGTTCATTGTTAGATTACAACTGTGCCATCATCAGTGTTCTTTAGTGTCATTTCACTTGAGTTGGAAAACCTTATGGTAATTAGGGACAATATCTGCAATTTATCCATGTAATCATGCTGGCAATGACATGTATTTTACTAGTCTCGTTGTCCCTGCTGCTATTTCAATTTCATATAGGAAAAACTCCAAGCATTCGTGTAGAAATGCTCTGGGATTATAGATAGTTTGCATTTTATGAGTTTCTCAACTGGACTAACTTAACCTGAGGGGTATTTCTTGTAACCACACAATTGTTGTTTTCGGGAATTTTATTAGTTTATTACGAAGTTCATTATGCTTATCATAGTCGTAACCAGGTAATATTCACTCTAGCATAAGGATGCATTAGATTGTACAAGGAGGTTGACCCTGTGCCTTGTGAGTACAGTCACACTTGTCGATTAGCATCTCAAGTATGTGGTCACCGGATGTTTTAGGTAAGTTGTGCTCCTTCCTTGACCTGATTGTGTTGTCTCATTTTGGTATTTCTTATATTTGCTGGCAGGGCTAAGAAGGTCACGAAAATGTCCGAGAAAGTGGCAACTGGAATACTGTCCGGAGTCGTGAAGGTTACTGGCCATTTTACAAGCTCAATAGCTAACTCAAAAGCTGGAAAGAAGTTTTTCAGCCTACTGCCTGGAGAGATTGTTCTTGCTTCGCTTGATGGATTTGGTATGTGATTCTTTTTTACTATGTTAATATTGGCAGTTCATCCAGTGTTGTTGGCATGATAGTAATACATGTAGACAAACTCGTTAAACAATGTTATTTAGGTGTAGTTCAGAATAATGGTACAGTAATAGATTTGATTGTATAAGCCATGTGCCATACTGCCATGTGAATCATGAAAAAGATGTCAACCTGTAGTAAACCGTGAAACAAGATCAATATACCAAACTGGCACATGATATATTTGAACATGCCCAATTGCCCATGGAAGTATGGGGGGCAAGTTTGTCCCATACATCTTGCCAAAAACATCACTTAAAATTTTCTAGTTGAAGCACACAGGCTCTTGGTGCCCTTTAGTGGCCTTTTTTGTTTTCATATGCTCTGAACTTGCTTTTCTTGGAGAAAAGCACCTCTGGTACTTTAGTTTACAAGTAAATGGAAGTAAATTGGCTTGCAATTTTCGTTTTCCTTGTCCCCTATATTCTCCATGTTACGCACAATATGTCATTCTTAAGTCCTACATTATAAATGGTTAATTACTGCTGCTTCTCCTCGTGTAAAGTTGTCATGTTAGTCGAGCTATCAGCTATTGCCATCATATTCATAGTGAAGTCACTGCGGAAGAGTTTTTTTATAGTACCGATAGTGTTAGTTATAGTACAGATAATCACTGACTGGTAATGGCATAAAGCTCCTTAGAGTGCAAATGATTATAGTTTACTCTCCATGCCGGTTAACCTTACCTCAGTATGGTTGAGTGAACCTAAACCCTGCTTCAGTTTGCCAACAGCCAGTCAGCCACCATACCTCCTGCAGTCTGAATGTTCAGGGATGCTGGCTCTCATGAAATATTTGGTGCCATGAATCTATTGCAAGTAACAACATGATGTCCTGGCAGCACATTGTGTTCTGCGCTTGCTGTTGCCAGATAGTCTTTTACCATCCGGTAGTTCACAAAAAAGGGTCAGTCTGTTATCATGAATTCCATGTGCTCTATTGTCTCTCACTGCTAGGCGTATGCAAGTTCAGTGTGCTTGAACATCATTCTTAGAAGTAATAGGGGAACTTACTTTCAGCTGGTACCTTATTAAGGCATCTTGCTTATGTATCATTTTTACTGGTGTCAATAGGCAAGATTTGCGACGCCGTGGAAGTGGCTGGGAAGGATGTGTTGTCAACATCATCGACTGTCACAACCGGTCTAGTGAATCACAAGTACGTGTTATTCTACCGCACATCTCTGTTTGTACTCCTCCTTGGGCCACAACTCTGCCAAATTTCCCCTCACACTGTGCTCCGTCTTATTCTCCTTCAGGTACGGGGAGAAAGCAGCAGCTGCGACGAACGAAGGGATGGACGCGGCGGGCCACGCCATCGGGACGGCGTGGGCCGTGTTCAAGATCCGGCAGGCCATAAACCCGAAGAGCCTCTTGAAGCCCACGTCGCTCGCCAAGTCCACCATCAAGGCCCAGGCCGCTGACCTTCGGTCGAAAAGCTCGAAGAGCAGCAAGAGCAAGTAGAGTTCGAACTTGTGGCCAGCATGAGCCAGCATCAGCTAATCTCCCAGTTGATGTGCTTCCTTGTAGATATTTGTGTGCTGGGAAGAAAGAGCAGCAAACTGAGTGCCATGTCCTTTGCTCTGCTGATGTGAACGTTTCTGTGTTCTGAGTGGAGTGTTGTTGTCTGTTTAGTCATGTGGTGCCGTGTTAGCTGATGAAGTAAGGTAGCCTGCTAGTGTTTTGTACTGCTGTTACTCTCGAAATACTTCTGTACTTACACGCATGGGTGTGGGTATTTCTCTCCCTTTGTTTTTATTTAGTTCATCAAACTTTATAAAATTCGACTTTGACTTAAACCTAGAACGCAAAGTAATTGTAGTTGTGAACGGAGGAAGTATGGTGTTGGCCTACCTACGATAATCATTCATGTTCTGTGATGTTAAAAGCGTAAGCACGATCTGATGATTTTACGAACTCTTATATCGAAAAATAAAAATTTGTTTTACTAGGTAAAATACTAAGCTAATTTTAAAACAAGTTGAAATTGGGTTAAATGCTCTATCTTACAATGAAACTGATCTAGTATTTACCTTTCATCTTTCCTTGGTAAATGCCCTGAGTCCTGAGACAAAGGCCAAATTGGACTTCTTCATTTCCTCTCGGCTCAGCTCAAGCTAAGAGAGTGAAGTTTTCGTCATGGTCTGTGTGTCCGTCTATCGAATTGTTTTTTTCCAGCACATTTTTCTATTGCTCCCGTCGTTTCATAATAAATATCAGGATTTTCGCATAAAACTTAAATTAAAATCTCGACGCTTAGGACAAGTACAATGGAGACGCTTAACTGAGACGCTAGGAAAGGAATCCTAGATGTTTTGGCGGTCCCGGCCAATTCCTAGCCTATTTAGTGGCATCGATGCCTAGCTAAGAACCAGGCGCTTAGAAAGTAAGTACAAAATGTCTCTCCTAGCGCCCGATGCTTAAGCAGGATAGGGAATTGACTTTTTAAGCGTCTGTACAAGCGCTTTCCATTGTACATGCCCTAAGCGTGGAGATTTTAATTTAAGTTTTATGCAGAGAGGACCCTCGCAAGAAAAAAAAAGAGGCAGAGCGCGCGGCAAATAACTGAAGGAAGCGGCCAATTTGGCCCAACGCGACCTAACGGGCTTTGGCCCAACGACGGCCCGCGTAACAATATAGCGACCACCCACACAGCGAAACCTAGCGCCGCCCCATTCATTCTCGTGCGCCGCGAGCAGCTCCTCCCTCCACTGCTGCTGCCCCCTCACTCCAGCCCTCGCCGCCGCCGTCGCCGTCGCCATGCCGATCACCGCCCAGATGCCCGACATCATGGGCGAGCGGCAGTCCGGCCAGGACGTCCGCACCCAGAACGGTAACGCCCCCTCCTCCTCGTTCCCACGCCAGATTCCCCGTGGTCTCCTCTGAAATCTAGGGCTCCGCTTGGATCCGCGCCGCCTACCATGGCCTGCTGCTCAGAGCGGCATAGATCGCCCAGGGAAAGCAGCACCAGCCAGCCATTTCGTTGCCTAGCCCGTGAACTACGACCTGCATCTGCGTGCTAGTTATTCTGACACAGCGACGCGCGCGCGCTTGCTCCTCCGTTAGCTAGGGTTTCTGTTGCGGTTTCTAGCAATATTGTTTATAACAAACCAGAAGTATCCAAGACTAGGATCTTCTCCTCTAGCTTTAAGCTCCAACCGTGCCCTAGTTGCAGCCCATGTAGCCCTCCCGGATTAACTCGTGTCCATTCTCCTCTGGTCGATTGCAGTGGTGGCCTGCCAGGCGGTGGCCAACATCGTCAAGTCGTCGCTGGGGCCCGTCGGGCTCGACAAGGTATGCACCTTCCACTCCCCTTCTCGGTGAAGCAGAGATAGGTTACAGATCCCCAGCAACTTCGAAGAAAAAAAGAGGAACACCTCGTCAGAATTTACTAACCTAGCGCATATGCGGCTTGCAGATGCTGGTCGACGATATCGGCGATGTTACCATCACGAACGACGGGGCGACCATTTTGAGGATGCTGGAAGTCGAGCATCCGGCAGCCAAGGTGACCATTCATACCTGGCGACCTGTTTTGATTCAGCCGTTGACATGTTCTTATTTTCCGTGGTTCTGTTTGTTTGGTTGTAGGTTCTCGTGGAACTGGCCGAGCTCCAAGACCGGGAGGTTGGGGATGGAACAACTTCCGTCGTCATCATAGCAGCGGAGTTGCTCAAGGTAATGAATGGTTCTTCTATGTTTGTCTTGCCTACAGGTTTCCCTGCTGTTACTCGTAAACATGATGAGTTTTCTTTTTTGCAACAGAGAGCCAATGATCTTGTGAGGAATAAAATCCATCCGACCTCTATCATCAGTGGCTACAGGGTGAGCTTATAGTTCATATGTTTGTTGCGGTTGCTCTTCCGTTCTGAATGAACATTTTCAGCAGAACACGTAGTGTCTTGCATTAATTGCTTTTCACCTTCGTATTTTATCAGCTTGCGATGCGCGAAGCTTGCAAGTATGTTGAAGAAAAGCTGTCTGTCAAGGTGAAAGAATATTCTGTCCGGAAGTAAATGGCAGTAGAACTCTGCTCCATTCCGTGCGTATTGTCATGCTGACATGAATATCCATCCATACTTTTGTAGGTTGATAAACTTGGAAAAGATTCCCTTATAAACTGTGCAAAAACTAGCATGTCTTCGAAACTGATTCACACCGACGGCGATTTCTTCGCAAATCTGGTAAGTTCCTGTGGCCATATGTGTAAATTGGGTTTCTTAACCAACTTATTTTAATTATTTAGTCCATCCATGTATGTAGTTTGACGTAGCCGATCTATTATCTTGATAATGCTGCCATGTTATGGTGTTTATCTGACAAGTTGCTTACCTCTGGAACCAAACATTTGTTATTCCGTTGTCTTTTCTTTAGCCTAGATTAAAAACTGTGACATATATTTAATTGACATGCCATTGGTTTCTTAGGTTGTAGAAGCTGTTCAAGCTGTGAAGACTACAAATTCCAGGGGAGAAGTAAAGTATCCAATCAAGGTAAGTAAATTGCATTTTGTTACAGCATTACTTCATTACGTCAAAGTTTTCTAATCCATCTGTCCTGGTTCATAGGGCTTGCGCGTATATCTACTTGTCAATTTGATAAACATAATATCAATTGTACAACAAAAAACGTATATCATTAGAAAGTACAACATCTAAACTTTCCAATGATATATATTTTGTTATATACAACTTGTATTATAATGGTCAAATTTGCGACCTAGGGATACGCACAGGCCCTATAAACCGGGACGGAGGGAGTATTCGTAATTGCTATATATCAAGTTATGGAATTGTATTATTGCACTATTTTCTCTGTAACTGGATCCCTTCTTTCTGAATGTAGATTCTAAGTTGTATGGCCTTTTGTGGAGACTTTAGACACATTTATTTTACCAGTTTGTGATGTTGCACTGTTGTTTCTCCTTTTGGTCATTACATGTGCTGGTGTATAGTAATCCATTGTCTGTCTTGGTATTGTGCTGTCCTTTTCCTTGATATTCATATGAATAATCTTACTGCCACTTAAAACTGTTCTCGTATAATAATGTTATGATGTGCTTTTATGTATTTAACATGATGTTTGATTTATTTAATACATGGTGGTGAAATTGTTCTTTCTGCAACTTAATATTTTTCTTGTAAATGATTTTCTTGTTTGTTCCACAGAGTATTAATATTTTGAAAGCTCATGGCAAAAGCTCTAAGGAAAGCTACCTGCTGAATGGTTATGCACTGAACTCAGGCCGTGCAGCTCAAGGAATGCCTACTAGAGTAACCCCTGCTAGAATTGCTTGTCTTGATTTTAACCTTCAGAAGACAAAAATGCAAATGGGTGTTCAAGTCCTTGTATCTGATCCAAGGGAACTTGAGAAGATCCGTCAGAGGTTTGTTCATTTTTCTCTTCCACGATTCAGCATTGCTTATACTCCCTTCGTCCCAAAATAACTTGCTAGGCTTTTTCTAGATACGGATTTACCTATAACTAAAACACATCTATATACTTCCGCATCTAGACAACATTGAGCAAGTTATTTTGGGACGGAGGGAGTATCTGTTATCTCCTGAATGAATCTGCAATGAGTGTGCTCCATTATCCTGCCTATTTCTCATTTCTTGTGATGGATCTTCTTGCCTTTGCCCTGTGCAGTCAATTTTATTTTCTATTTATGGTCTCTAGTAGTCTAGTAGCATACCTAATACCTTACTTTTTTTCATAGAGAATCCGACATAACAAAGGAGCGAATTGAGAAAGTTCTCAAGGCTGGTGCTAATGTTGTATTTACCACCAAGGGAATCGATGATATGTCATTGAAGGTACTTTTTCATCAACTCAGGCAGAACTGGTTGCTGCTACTGTTTTGTATATGGTTATCCATGTTAGTACTGAATGACACATTCTGCTTAGCTGCTGGTACCTTTGGTACAGTGGTGCATACAGAACCTGTCATACTTCATTAGTATAATATGTTTTATGATCCAGCCTTTTTGGTAGAATTTAATGGATATCACTGCCATCTTTCTCTTGCAAAGATACTCACCCTGATATGTATGCCGTGGGAAGTTTCTGTTTCATAAACGTTTTTTTTATTGAAAAGATTAATTGGGTTGTTGTGATGTATATGGATATCACTTCCTGATGACTGTAACTAAATGTGCTTTCTCATTGTGTGACTGAAACATTATTTCAGTACTTTGTTGAGGCTGGGGCAATTGCTGTTAGGCGTGTGCGTAAGGAGGATTTGCGCCATGTTGCCAAGGCAACAGGTGCAACAATGGTATGGCTTATTTCTTCATATTGTTGATTGCATGGTTATGTTCAAGCAGTCTTTTCATAGTTTATACGTTTTAATCTCAGTCATGACTTATGTACTTGGTGCTCCCATGAACTTGCTTTTGGTTGAAACCCTACTAAAGTTGCTTGAATCCTGTGCTAAGATTCTAATGAATATGCAACACATTATCTGAACGCTGTGCTCTTGTAATATTGGAATACATTTATTTGATCTTCTCCTTGTGAATATGCTATTCTAGCATGTCAGCTTTTAAGTTGCTATAAATCGATTACAGTTAAACATTATTAGCAAAACAACCTCTACCTTGACGTGCCCAAGTATTAAGGCAAATAATACTTCTTCTAGCCCAAGTGAGCTGTTTGTCAATATCCTGAAGTAAAAAGAACCTGCAGGTGACTACCTTTGCTGACATGGAGGGTGAAGAAACTTTTGATCCATCATTTCTTGGACAAGCCGACGAGGTTGTTGAGGAAAGGATTTCTGATGATGAAATAATTCTGGTGAAAGGCACAAAGAACACAAGCGCGGTTAGTTTTTGTTTCATGCCAATGTTGAGATAGCTTTACTACGAATGGCAACATCAAGCTAGAGGCATCACACTTTCATATTATTTGTGCAGGTTTCCCTTATACTTCGAGGAGCAAATGACTTCATGCTAGATGAGATTGAACGGTCTTTGCACGATGCTCTGTGCATTGTGAAGAGAACTTTGGAATCCAATATGGTAGAACTTTCTCCTGCTGCACCTTCACTTGTTGCGTTGTTGGTTCCCTGTTGAATACATAAACATATTTTCGCTGTCATGATTTATGCAGAATTAATGTTTTTTCTTCTTCCCGCATTTTCTTGCTAGTAAGTGTGGCTTGCAGTTATTATTTTAGCTGCTGCTACATGGTTCTCATATTTAATATATATTTCCAATATTCTTGATTTCTTGTGTATGTATCATGCTCGTTGCTGGCCCATACTTGTGTATTTCCAGAAATTTTTATTTCAGACCTTGTTTTCCATAGCTGCCATCTCCATTTCCTGTGAACTGTTTTCATGGTTGCAAGAAGAATACGAAGAGTTAAATGTTATCATTTGAACGAGCCACTTAATGCTTTAGTATCTGCATCTTTCATCAGCCATTGCACATTAATAGCGCTAGCATTAAATCTCTTTCGTGGTCAGTGAATGTAGATCTGTAAGTGTAAGGTTGCTTTCTTATCCTTAAAACTAATTGTCCAAGTGTTGTATTTAACATGTATGGGGTTAATGCAGGTAGTTGCCGGTGGTGGTGCCGTAGAAGCTGCATTGTCTGTGTACTTGGAGAATCTTGCTACAACTCTTGGATCCAGGGAACAGCTGGCAATTGCTGAATTCGCAGAATCTTTGTTGATCATACCGAAGGTTTGATACTTCGATCACTTATATTTGGTACATATACCATACCTGCATACTGAATCACACAATAATGTACTAATGGGAGTATCGCTGTGTGATGACAGGTCCTCTCTGTTAATGCTGCCAAAGATGCAACTGAGCTTGTTGCAAAGCTTAGGGCGTATCACCATACTGCCCAAACAAAGGCTGATAAGCAACACTATTCAAGGTAATTACTGAATTTACAAGCTCCGTTACATATCTGAAATATGGTTTAACCACCTGCTCATGTAAACTAATTATGCACTCTGGGTCGTGCTTATTAAGGAATGCTATATACAGACAATATCTCCTCGTTACATATCTGAAATATGGTTTAACCACCCGCTCATGTAAACTAATTATGCACTCTGGGTCGTGCTTATTAAGGTGTGCTATATACAGACAATATCTCCTCGATTTTTTTCACCCAGCACACTGCAAGCTCCATCGCAGTGTCCACTTTCAACTTTCTTTTGTACAGTGCCACTTTGGGCTTAGCTTTTAAGTGCATCTAGATGCATAATTTGGTAATGGATAACTGCTTCCAGATGTTTATATTTTGTACTCCAATGAGCTTTCCTGTTTGCTGTTTTGTTCTGCTACTGCACATGTCCAGGTTGTGTATTTTGTTCTGCCATTGCACTTGTTGAATTTTGTTCCAAATTTTGCTGCAGCATGGGTCTTGACCTGCAGAAAGGTATAATCCGCAACAACCTTGAATACGGCGTGATCGAGCCAGCCATGAGCAAAATAAAGATTATCCAGGTCAGCACCCATGCTTGACCTGTTATCTTTCTCGTCACCCGCTGACCACTGTGCTTGTGATGCATTGCTTGTCTCATACATTTCCTTATGCAGTTCGCCACGGAAGCAGCCATCACCATCGTGAGGATCGACGACATGATCAAGCTCGACAAGGAGGAGTCTGGGCAAGAGGAGTAATCATATGCCATTTTACGATCTATGGTTACCATTTGTTGTGTGGCCGCCTGGATGCTGCTATAGACTCTTAGATTGGTCCAGTGTGGATTTTTTTTTGTTCTTCCTTTCGTTGTGTTAGTGAACGCTAGAATGGAATGTTGTATGGAAGATGGTAGTGTATCGCTGCACGTTTCTCTGTATGTGGGTAGTAGAAACGACTCTTGAATGGAAGCAAATTTTGCTAGCAGTACTCTGACTACTTTTAAGCTCCAAAGGATCATAGTGTACCTGAATTGTGTGTTTCCAAAGTTATCTTAAAAGTTAAAGTGAATGGTATTGCGGATGATTTTGAAAGAGTTTTTTTCTGGGTATGCAGTGTATTTTCCCAGGTCAACCCAATACACCGAAAAACTCTCCACTGGCCGTCTGGTAGGCTGGGCTTGGACGGGCTGAACACCAGCAACCCCTTGAATACTAGTTGGGTCAAAGTGTGGTTTTTCCCTCATCTGCAGGCTCGTCCATCTTGCCTTGTTGCCTGCTGAGCAGCTCTCTTGCCTGCTGCCGTCATGTATGACGAGTTTTCCTAGCCGATCGCAGCAAATACTTCGTTGCTTGTTCTCCTGGTGTTCGTTGCTCAAATATGAGTGCTGCTATACATACGACATATTGCATACGATTTCTGTACGATGTTGCATCTGGACCTTTAATGTACGAGGCCAAATCAAGTGAGTCCACTGGATACTCATCGTATGGAAATCGGACATGCAATGATCGTACGCATAGTACTTCCGCTCAAATATTTGAGTGTTCTTTGATACTACGATGCTCTTGTTCATCCTTGGCAGAAGGAGGTAATGCCTTTAATTGTGTATTTGTGTGTCATGCTTATGTGCTTAAAGCTTTCAGTTCTATGAAGTATGATATTATTGTTTGCAATTAATTTAGACTTGTGGCTGATGTTAGAGCCATATTATTGCCCAATCAAACCATGTGTGCCAAACACCCAAACTTAATAGATGGAGAAGGGGATTGGGGTAGAGAAGAGTATTGGGTGAATGAAGTGAAGAGTTTTCACCTAATCATTGTGGGGGTAATACTCAACAAAACACCTGAAACCTCACCTGCCAAACCTCTCCTTCACAAAAACCAGATTTTTTTTTAATTTGGTCAGAAAGGGATTATTAGCATATCTAAATACCTAAATTGGACTTTCTTTTTGGTAGAAGAAAAACAAAACATGCGTTGCATATGTCTTTGGTCAACATATTCATGTAAAATGTGCACACACAGTTGCAAAAATAGAAATATGCATTTTTTTTCGAGAAAACGCAAAGGACCTTTGCGCTTCATTTCATTGAAATGATAGAATAATTTTAGGGTGTGTTTGGATGGGAGCCCGAGGCTACCAAGCCAAATAATTGGCGTTGACCAGCTGCTTGGCCATGGTTTGGATTGGAACCCATTTTTTGGCGAGCCCATGCTAGCCTCAGCTCTGCAGTACTATTTTACGCCAACACGTTGGCAAATCATGGGCGGCAGAAAGCTGCGCCAATATTTTGGCTGCCCTTGCATTGGCGGGGCTATCCAAGGCAAAAACCAAACAGACCCTTACATCCTCCTAAGAGGCGGGTTACAAGACAAGTTATACATCAGTGCACATCCCAGGTGGATGGCAAAACTACACGTAGTCCCCTAGCACCAGCCTTTGCCCATGAGCTAATCTCTTCCTTGATCACGGAGAGTAGGAGTGGGATTGATGGCCGGGAACCCTCAAAAACACATGAGTTTCGGTGTTTTCATACCATCCAGGGGATGATGATGGCGGCAGAGGCAAGGCCTTTGCGCATCGGCTTGGGAGTGTCTACTTTTGCGCGTCGCCACCAGTCCATGATGGATGGTTCGTGGTCAGGGGCAATCGCAATCATCCTAAGCCATGCGAGGATCTCATGCCAAGCCTGCCGGGTGAAGGGGCATTCGAGCATCAGGTGGGTGTCTTATAGACTCAGGCGCCTGGTCGCATAGCAAGCATCTGGCATGGTGTGGGAGTCTGTGTCTGGCAAGGCGCTCAACGGTCCAGCATCTGTCTAGATTAGCGAGCTAATGGAAAAAAATTCACTTTCGGCGGCACCCATGTTCTCCAGATGAGCCTCCACGAGTAACAAGTTGTTGATCCATGGAAGCTAGCTAGATAGCATGAGCTAGCGGTGTAGGTGCCAGTAGTTGTCCACTTCCATAGCAGCCTATCCGGTGAGTCGGTAAGAGGGGTAGCATGGATCAAGTGCCATAGCTGAAGGTACTACCCAATCTCATGCACGCCTTGGATATCCCTTGCCCAGCTGTTCCCTTGGAGCCCATCAGCCACAGTCCTAACATTGCGTCGTCTCTTGGGGATGCAGTTGTATAGCAAGGGTGCGTTCTCCTTGATGGCCCTACCGTTGATCCACCGGTCTTCCCAAAACAGGGCCTTCTGCCCATTGCCAATGCACATGGTCATCGACGCAAAGAAGAGTGCTCGCTCCTCCCCAGAGAACCGTAGGTCCAGGCCACTCCAAGCAGAAATATGCATTTTTAGAGCTACCATCAATCCGGATAATAGATTAAGTAATATGTGCATACACAGCTCAGGATACCAAGGTTGCTATAGTTCTGACCACAAGTTTCAAGGAATTTTGAAACATCAATGTGGATCTGTGTCGGCCATACATGCAAGTTTCAACGAGCATTTGCGGGTGGGTGACATGTGGCCAAAGTTGGCCGATGAAAATTTTGGACCCCGATCGAGTAATATTAATGTGGTTTATACTTAAATTTTGTACTTATATAACTTAATGTTATCATATTACAATCCTAAAGATTATGTTTTTTTATTATTCGGTTAATAATGCAAACCACTTAACTACGTTTATAAATATTAATCATAATGTGTTTATATACATTTGTAATATATGTATACATAATTGTAAAACCCATTCATGTTGTGTTAAATTTAAATTATTGTAGGCAAAAAGATTTATGTCAGTTTTATCCTTTTGCCGTATTGCCCCTTAAAGAATTATTTAAACAAAAACCTGTTTAATGCAAGAAATAAGAAGCAATAACAAATATATATATAGAGAGTTCTTTAAATATATTGGTCTCTAAAGCAGATAGTGTATATATTAATAGTAGTTTGTAGTGTATGATTATGTTAGCAAGTTCATAGAAACTTCTTGAGTTCTAATTAAATAGTTTGCATTAAGACGATACAACCAACAAGGATACATCTGACCTTTGCATAACAAATATGCATAGGAGGCATAACAAAGATGCATAGGAGGTATCGTACCTCTGCATAAGAACTGGTATATATGATTGTGTGACACGCGCTTAGGGTTGTGTCGCACTCTAGATGAATGATGTGACCACCTAGGATGTTGGCTGTGGCGAAGAAAGGGAAAAGGATGGTCTCTCTACCTTACAACCGACCATAATAAGAGTGGTGGACGTTGTTATCTCCTGCTGAGGAAGCTGGGAAAATATAGGAGATATTGGTGCACAACAAGAGTAGATATATGAGGAAAGAAGGGAGGTTTGGAGGGCTGAGTGTTGACAAACCACTTGCATTGATGTAAACAAGTATAAGAAAGAAGGAAAGGAAAAGGAAAGTGGCTGCACGTGTCCAGGTTGTGAGAATAGGGGCATGCAAGATGTAGTCTGGAGGGGGCAATCCGAAATCATGGTTATCATTTACCATATATGTACCCCAAAGTCAGTATGGATATAATATGTACCTTTGTTAGGATGGTGTGGGATTTTGCCGCAATGATGTGGTCTCTGTGTTGAATGTTTTCCACGACATACTTATGCACATTCTCCCACGTGGCCCCCATGTCACGCAACGGATGAAAACTGGTGTGCAGGAAACACACATAACTAAGAAGCATAGGCTGGCAAAAATATGTTCCTTCTTCTGCGTCCTCCCCATCAAAAAAATGTAGGAGAACATATCAATTCCGGAAACTGACCTCCCTCCCCCACTCCACCCATAAACCATAGACCTGATTTCTTTTAACTTTCGCGGCCACCACCATCTAAGATGCCAACCAACCCCCTTTCCATGAATATGGTGTTTCCGTGATGTGTCGTGTTGCAAGAGGTCAAGCACTTTTATTGCACTGTCATAGGTTAGGCTCCCCCTTCGTCGAGCCCAGATCTAGCCGCGGAAGGATAAAAAACTCTGGTAGAGAAAGGTCGGTCAATTACATAGAAATATCATGGGAGCTTTCATCGTTTCATACCGATATTCTCTCATTCTATATGGTGATGCATCCATAACTTACAAAATTTCACTTCATCGGTAAATTTACCTTTCTTTCGTTTCAATGGCAATCCTATTTTTAGCATGTCAATGTTTTGCAACCATTATTTTTTTGCCATGATTAATCGATGTCCCTCTTTCGGCGTCCAAGATGCGAAAGCACCCGCATAACATTGACGATGGCAGCCTGTTGTGTCGCACTGCCATAGGTAAAAGCTCCTCGTGATCTTGCCATATCTAGTCGAGGAAGTGAAAGTTCAGAGATGGTAAACCTAGAGGGGGGGTGAATAGGTTTCTACAGATTTTAATTCTTTCTTTGCAATATTAGGCTTTGCGGAATATAAATGTGAGCCTAATGCAAACTAGGTGAGGCAACCTATATGAGGATACAAGTAACTCAAGCACGAAGGCTCTCACAGGCAGTTATATCACAAGTAAGGAGTTCGGTTAGAGATAACCGATAGCACGCGGAGATGAGGGTTTATTCCCGTGTTCCCTTCCTTTGCAAGAAGGTACGTCACGTTTGGAGGGGTGAAGGTCCCACGAAGGATTCCCCAATGCCACGACGGCTCACCCTATTCTCTAGAGCCTATCCCACGAAGGAATAGCTCACTCACTTGTGGTAGACTTTGAGGTAGCCTCCAAACCTTCAGAATCTTGTCAGGAGAAAATCCACAATCCGGATGCTTCCGGACCTCTCTTGCCCACCTAGGGTTTCCAAAGAATCCTAGAGAGCAAGTGTCTTGATGAATACAAGGGGGATAAGATTTGGCTTGGTAGAACGGTAGATCGGGACCTCCTCTATCTTTTCCCCGGAGGGATTTGAGTTTGGATGGAGGAGGAGGTAGATCTGAGGCTTTTGGTGTTTCTAACAATGGAATATGAGAGAGAGAAAGCTCAAGAACAGCTCGTAGTATAGTGCCTAACTGTTCAGAGGTAGGAGAAGGGGTATTTATAGTCCCACTTGAAATATGGCCATTGTGACTTGTCCACCTCAGCAATTCTTCAAGAAACCTGGTCAACCGGGCCAGGGACCGGGCAGTCCGGCGCAGGGGCCGGTCCGACCGAGCCAGGGACCGGGCCATTCGGTCCAAACCGGAGCTGGGACCGGGTCTTGACCGGAGCAACACTTTGACATACAGAACATGCCTCTGGTTGGCGTCAGAGCAGAAGCCGGTTGGCGCCGGGGCGTCCGGTCCACAGCCCGGTTGGACCGGGCGGGTGACCGGGCCAGGCCGGTCCAAACCGGACGATAGGCCGGGCCAGCACTGGGCGAGGGAAAAACCTTACTGGATTGTGCCCGGTGTGCACGGTCCTGGGGCCGGTCGGAACCGAGCCACCCGGTGCCACGGCCGGTCTGACCGGGCCTGGGACCGGGCAGTTGCTGTGAATACCTTCTTCATTTTTGTCGAAGTGGGGGTCTCCCTTTACCTACTTGTTCCATTGATACACCATTATGCCTCTTTGGCTAATACCTGAGATTAACCTCATAAACATGTATTAGGCCCAATACTCTAGCACGGTGTCATTGTTACCAAAATAATGGATAAGGGTAAAATACCCTTACACGAAAGATGACCAACTTGTTGGAAGATAGGCCATATCCGTGCAAGGAACTAAGGAAGGATGAATGACTCGTTAGAAGCTGGGTTAAATCCGATTTGGGAAGGATCAACAACTCCTTATTAGCTGAGCCAGGATCTGATCGGGGAAGGATGGGCAACTTCGTAGAAATCGAGCCAGATCGATGAAAGACAACATAGAAATAGTGTGATTGCAAGGAAATGCCCCTATATATTGACAACAACAAGAACTCCCGCCATTCTAAGTTGAGGTTGCTTCTCTCGTTCCCAAAGATATTTTTCTCTTTCATAACCTTACCTTATTGTTTGTTTTCACATTTTTTTATTTCTTCAATGGCCATATATTTTAGCATGTCTCCCTTGCCTAGTTTAGTTTATTTCACCAAAACTTACCAATTTGTAATAAAATACATATATTATAAGTTTTTCGACCAATCATGCTTTTTGCGGGTGATATCTAGGCCATGACCAAATACACCAAAAATATCTCGATGATTTTACCACGAGTAATTTTGACCAACTTTATGAAGGAGATATGCCCTAGAGGCAATAATAAAGTGGTTATTATTTATATCTTTATGTTTATGATAAATGTTTATATATCATGCTATAATTGTATTAACCGAAACATTAGTACATGTGTGATATGTAGACAAACAAAGAGTCCCTAGTATGCCTCTTAACTAGCTTTTTGATTAATGGATGATTAGTTTCATAATCATGAACATTGGATGTTATTAATAACAAGGTTATATCATTGTATGAATGATGTAATGGACACACCCAATTAAGCGTAGCATAAGATCTCGTCATTAAGTTATTTGCTATAAGCTTTCGATACATAGTTACCTAGTCCTTATGACCATGAGATCATGTAAATCACTTATACCGGAAAGGTACTTTGATTACATCAAACGCCACTCGCGTAAATGGGTGGTTATAAAGGTGGGATTAAGTATCCGGAAAGTATGAGTTGAGGCATATGGATCAACAAGTGGGATTTGTCCATCCCGATGACGGATAGATATACTCCGGGCCCTCTCGGTGGAATGTCGTCTAATGTCTTGCAAGCATATGAATAAGTTCATAAGAGACCACATACCACGGTACGAGTAAAGAGTACTTGTCAGGAGACGAGGTTGAACAAGGTATAGAGTGATATCGAAGATCAAACCTCGGACAAGTAAAATATCGCGTGACAAAGGGAATTGGTATCGTATGTGAATGGTTCATTCGATCACTGAAGTCATCGTTGAATATGTGGGAGCCATTATGGATCTCCAGATCCCGCTATTGGTTATTGGTCGGAGTGAGTACTCAACCATGTCCGCATAGTTCACGAACCGTAGGGTGACACACTTAAAGTTGGATGTTGAAATGGTAGAACTTGAATATGGAATGGAGTTCGAATATTTGTTCGGAGTTCCGGATGAGATCCCGGACATCACGAGGAGTTCCGGAATGGTCCGAAGAATAAGATTCATATATAGGAAGTCATATTCCAAGTTTGGAAATGATCTGATGCATTTATGGCAGGTTCTAGAAGGTTCTAGAAAAGTCCGTAAGAAATCACCATGGAAAGTAGAGTCCCGGAGGGACTCCACCTTGCATGGCCAGCCAACCCTAAAGGGGAGGAGTCCAAGGTGGACTCCCCTAGGGTGGCCGGCCAACCCCCTCATGGAAGGGGGAATCCCACCGACAAGGGATTAACTTGTCAATGCCTATGGATTATAGGCTAGGGTTTAGTTAGAAGTAGAGGGCAAGTAGATCTCGAAGGTTTCAGCAGAAAAGTACTCGACGAATATGAAAACTAGGGTTTGCAGACAATGATTCGATGATCTTCTCGTCCCTCGACCCCCCTTTATATAGGTGGAGCCGAGGGATTCGTGCTATACAAGGATTACGGAGTCCGGGACGGTTTCTAACTCATCCCGCCGGATTTACAAATAACACTTCCTATTACAACTCTATCTTTTCCTTAAATACATCTTGGGCTGTCGAGTCTTCTTATTCTTCGGGTAGTGGGCCTTCAATAAACCCCGGGTACTATATTAGGCAGGCCCATTTGGGATGCCTATGTCAGTAGCCCCCGAGATTTTGCTTGAATCGTAGAATCATGGAAAATCTCCACTGTCTATTTTTATTCGAAAGCTTTTAACTTTTATACTTTTTCTCATAAAATTCTATATTGTACGAGGGATATTGGTAGTTGGGGCTAGTTCATCCGACGGATCGGGTACTAGTTAACTCGCTCTAGTGGCAATCCGCAAAAACCTACTTCAAAATCACGTCCCCGGACATGATTTCGGGATACCGGTGTAAACTTCGACAGGCGCCGCTTAAGGTCTTACCATTCGTCGAGTCCCGGCTAAATTTATCGAGTACCTAACGCGTCCGTTAGGATTTTTCTTCGTATCCGTTGATACGGATAAAAGTAGCAGAGCGCAGTCTTCGGCGATGCCACGCCCGAGCAGAATAGGTCCGGGGTCTTACCTTCGCAATTTTGCGGCATTCGGAAATTGATCGCAACTTCGGCGTTCCGAGAATATATTGTCGAGTGCTTTTCCGGCTGTTGGAATGGCACATTTTATTGAGTCAAATATGACTTATATTGCTTTCCCGATGGGAGTATATGGAGAGTTAATGATAACTCGAAATATACTCTCTTGCTTGTTCTATTTTTCCTTTGTTAATTTCATCGGGCACGCGAACAGCGTTCCCGATGGGAGTAGCCCCCGAGGCTACAGCCAAGAACAAACAAGGTAGACCACACATATCCTCGTCATTAAGCTCCGGGGACTGCCGATGATCTCTTCTGCTTTGCCTTGCTCTGTCGACCCTTGCTTGTACTCCTGTGTCTCTTGCTCCACTTGGTCCTTCCGGAGCTGCCGCCGTTACTCGCTGCAGGTCGTGGACTATTTTGCCTTGTCTGCTCCTTCGGGAGGCGTTGCTACGAACGCCGTCCCCATAGCTCCAACTCCTGCCAATGCCATGTTGTATAATGTTTCCCTTGGATCTCCCGGGGGTGGCTTGGATGCGAGGATGTAAGCTTGTGTCGCCATATACCCAGCTTCGGTGTCCTAGGGATAATATTTCCTCTTGTATCTATCGACATAAAGGACATGTCGAGGTTTTGAACCAAGTACTCTCTGTCCGCTTCGGGTATGTGTTGTAGCCTTGATCTTCCTCTCGTTCCGAGCCTCCCCGTGGCTATCACCCGAAACTCTAGATTGTCCACTTAGATCTGCCCTTCTCCCGCTCGGATGCGTAGCTGCCTCCTTTCTCCCGTTTAGCTCAGCTGTCTGTTTTTCTATTTCTCGGGCGGTTCGTGCGAGCATATATTGATAAGCTTGCAGTTCTTGAGCTGTAGCCGTTGTCGTCATTGGTTCTGAACCATCTATGGCTTTTGCCGCTCTATCCCAGGCTGCCTGTGGAAGTTGGACTCTGACGCGTGGTGTGGGCCCGACATATTTAGTGCCCATACCTCTCCTTAGATCTGAGGGATCGACAAAAGGATTTCCCAATTGATCGAAAGCCTCCGATGTTTCCTCTTGATCTTCGATAGCATAAATCTGATGATATTTTGTACTCGGATCTATGTTGGGTTCGGTGACATCATTGTTGAGATTGATGAAGACCTTGCCCATTGTGAGAGATTTGTCGACGAAGTCGTAATCGTCGACATCGCTTGAGCCATCTCTTATATATGAGTCCGCAGATGACCCGGACGATGCGTTGTCGAAGATCTTGGCGAGTTTCTCTCTTGCTCGGTGCCGACGTAGCGTGTTGCCGAAGTTTCTTCTTCTGACTCAGCTTGATGATGCATAGCTTGAAAATTCAGAATCGACCGCCGACGATCCCGACGAAATCGGAATTTCGACACGATACGATCCTTCTTTCTTGACGCGAAAGTGGAACCTTCCGAACGTCATCTCCAAGGGCTCCGCCAGATACGCATATGCATCCAAACGGGAGGGTGGGTGAGGAACAAAATCAACCGGACCAGTAGCGATCTGTTTACCTCGATCCATAGTGTTGCTCCCGGTTGACGATGTCGAAGATCTTGAACGTGCCATCGAGATCGGATCCTTACGCCTCTAATTCCCACGAGATGGCGCCAATTGACAAGGGATTAACTTGTCAATGCCTATGGATTATAGGCTAGGGTTTAGTTAGAAGTAGAGGGCAAGTAGATCTCGAAGGTTTCAGCCGAAAAGTACTCGACGAATATGAAAACTAGGGTTTGCGGACAATGATTCGATGATCTTCTCGTCCCTCGACCCCCCTTTATATAGGTGGAGCCGAGGGATTCGTGCTATACAAGGATTACGAGTCCGGACGGTTTCTAACTCATCCCGCCGATTTACAAATAACACTTCCTATTACAACTCTATCTTTTCCTTAAATACATCTTGGGCTGTCGAGTCTTCTTATTCTTCGGGTAGTGGGCCTTCAATAAACCCCGGGTACTATATTAGGCAGGCCCATTTGGGATGCCTATGTCACCCACCCCAAGTGGGATTCCCACCTTGGGTAGGTTTCCCTACATATGGGAGGTTTCATTGTTGGGGTCTTATTCGAAGACTTGGATACCAACACTTGGGGATTTCCACCTATATAATGAGGAGGAGAGGGAGGGGCTGCCTACACTTGGCCGCACCACCTAGGGCTGCCCTTGGCCGGCGCCCTAGCCTCCCCCTCTCTCCCCAAACCCTAGCGGTCTCTCTCCTCCACCACATCCCGCACGCTTAAGCGAAGCTCCGCCGGATTTCTCCACCACCATCGACACCACGCCGTCGTGCTCGTCGGATTCAAGAGGAGCTACTACTTCCGCTGCCCGCTGGAACGGGGAGGTGGACGTCGTCTTCATCAACAACCGAACGTGTGACCGAGTACGGAGGTGCTGCCCGTTCGTGGCGCCAGAGCGATCGTGATCAAGATCTTCGACGCGCTTTTGCAAGTGGCAAGTGAACGTCTACCGCAGCAACAAGAGCCTCATCTTGTAGGCTTTGGAATCTCTTCAAGGGTGAGACTCGATACCCCCTCGTTGCTACCGTCTTCTAGATTGCATCTTGGGTTGGATTGCGTGTTCGCGGTAGGAAATTTTTTGTTTTCTATGCAACGTTATCGTACAGTGGTATCAGAGCCAGGTCTATGCATAGATGGTTGCACGAGTAGAACACAATGGTTTTGTGGGCGTTGATGCTCTTGTTGTCTTTAGTTTGAGTACTCTGCATCTTTGTGGCATAGTGGGATGAAGCGGCTCGGGCTAACTTTACATGACCGCGTTCATGAGACTTGCTCCTCGTTCGACATGCAACTTGTATTGCATAAGAGGCTTTGCGGATGTCTGTCTCTCCTACTATAGTGAAGATTCAATTTACTCTTCTATTGACAACACTAGTATCACCGTTGTGGTTCATGTTCGTAGGTAGATTAGATCTTACTCGAAAACCCTAAACCACGTAAAATATGCAAACCAAATTAGAGACGTCTAACTTGTTTTTGCAGTGGTTTGGTGATGTGATATGGCCATAATGTGATGATGAATATGTATGAGATGATCATTATTGTATTGTGGCAACCGGCAGGAGCCTTATGGTTGTCTTTAAATTTCATGTTGAGTAGTATTTCAAAGTAGTTCTAATAGTTGCTACATGAGGTGAACAACCATGAAGACGGCGCCATGGACCTTGACGCTACGCCGACGATGATGGAGATCATGCCCGTTGATGATGGAGATCATGTCCGTGCTTTAGAGATGAAGATCGAAGGCGCAAAGACAAAAGGGCCATATCATATCACATATGAACCGCATGTGATGTTAATCCTTTTATGCATCTTATTTTGCTTAGATCGCGACGGTAGCATTATAAGATGATCCCTCACATTAATATCAAGATAATAAAGTGTTCTCCCCTAGTATGCACCGTTGTACAGTTCGTCGTTTCGAAGCATCTCGTGATGATCGGATGTGATAGACTCAACGTTCACATACAACGGTGTAAGCCATGTTGCACACGCGGAATACTTAGGTTTGCTTGACGAGCCTAGCATGTACAGACATGGCCTCGGGACAACGGAAACCGAAAGGTTGAACACGAGTCATATGGATGATATGATCAACATTTTGATGTTCACTATTGAAGCTACATCATCTCACGTGATGATCGGTTTTGGTGTAGTGGATTTGGATCATGTACCACTTAACAACTATGAGGGATGTTGTATTAAGTGGGAGTTCATTAGTAATTAGATTAAAACATGAACTAATTATCATAAACATAGTCTGAGTAGTATTTTGAATTAATTTTGTAGTTTTGGCATCCGTTTTCTACCATGCGCTAGTCTTGTAATTGAGATAGAAATATTGTTAAAATCTGACAAGAAACTTTACGGATTGGTACCGTATTGTTAAAGAATCAAGAATTGATTAAGTCCTATTGCAAACTTTTAGTAAACCTCACATTGTTGATTCAAAGAGCTATGGTTTCAATTAGTACCTAAAGTTATCTTGTCTCCGTGAAACTTGAAGTTCAAATCTGTTTGAAAAGTAAGGAGCTGAAAATTTAGTTTTCAGAAATAATCAAGGTATGAGATATATGTGATATCTAAGACCTTATTGCAAGATGATAGAATATAATTTGGTGAAACTACATGAACTCATAAGTTTTATGGGAATGTACGAATGTTGAAGACGCAAGGCGTCACAATCCTCCAACTATTGGGGCACTAACGATATTCGCATATCCATGAAGTGACCATCCTTAATATGCACCGTTGCTAAGACTCGTCGTTTCGAAGCATCACGTGATGATCGGGTGTGATAGATTCTACGTGTGCATACAACGGGTGCAAGCTAGATTTGCACATGCAAATACCAAGGTTAAAACTTTACGAGCCTAGCATGTACAGACATGGTCTCGGAAAGTCGTCATGATATGATGGATAAAATTATGAGTGAAATTGTTCATCATATTACAAGGTTACTAATAGTGAAATCCGGAACACTTGTCATATGATGATCAACTTCAAAATAAGAACCTCAAGGTTATTGGTATCAGACCAACAAACCTAGAAGTTTTTTTTGAGAGAAACTGTGAAGCATAGCCTCACAGCAATTTATTTAAAACCAAAGAAAACAAAGTATCCACCACACACATATGTACAAAACAGGAAAGAAAAGAAAAAGAAGCTAGGAGCCTAGAACAAAGAATCAATCCAAGCCTGCAGCTGAGAGACATGCTTTTGTTTAACCCTATGCTTATGCAGATAAACATCATGAATAAAATCTCTTCTCCAAACTCTAAAAGATGGCTGAGTGTGCTGAAAGATCAGTCCATTCCTTTGCTTCCAAATGTGCCAAAGTGCTAAAATAACAACCTCAGTGAAAAAAGGCTTCCCAAACTCCTTTCTTGCATGTATGAATTTGTCCTCAATTGTATCCCCAACTCGACCAATCAATCACGAGATAGTTCCAAATCCCGACACTCGAAAACACACTCAAAGAACAAATGAATTCTGTCTTCATAAGAATGTGAAGAGCAAAGAATACAATGATACTCATCAAGTAACATTCCAATGCCGCCTCTTAATCATGTCCTTTGTATTGAGCCTGTCACTAATCAACAACCAGGCAAAAACTTTTATTTTCAACACACACTTACTGTTCCAAATCCAACCATAAACCTTACTGCAAGTAAAACCCCTGAAACTATGTCGATAAAAACGCCTGAAGCCTGTATAAGCCCCATCCTTCCAAATGGTTTTCCATTCATCCTTGCCATCCGGTCGTAACACCACGAGTTCGAATCAATCCCCGCAAATCAACAAGCTCCATGGCTGCCTCGCTGTGACAAAGGCCTCTCAAAAAGATCCACAATATCGGGCATGAGCAATGCCTCCTTAATGAATAGGGTCCGATTCACCGTATAAGAATAAAGTCTTGGAAATCTTTCCTGAGGACAAACACCATTCCATCTATCCGCCCAAAACAGAGTTGTAATGCCATCCTTTATATTCACCGATGTCACGGACCTGTAAAGCTCGATAACTTCATCACATCTCTCCACCAAAAGGATCCACATAGCTTGGATGCATGTGGCACCCCTTCTGGATAATAGTTCCAAACCAAATTGACCCAGGGCAAATCCTCCCTATTAAAGAACTTATGCAAATGCTTCAAAAGAAGTGCCTCATTCTGCAATTTAAAATCCAAAACCCCTAAACCTCCATTTGCTTTGGGCTTACAGATCATATCCCGGAAGCCAAGGACCGACTAGTGCCGCATTCACCCTTCTTCTTTCTCCACAAACACTGACGAATAATCCTGTTTAATTGCTTAATGATACCCACTGGAATACTCAATGTACATAAGAAGAAAATTGGCATTGAGCTAAGGCAAGATTGGATCAACTGCAGTCTACCACCATAAGCTAACAGATGAAGAACTAGCAGATAACCTTCTCTCCATTCTATCCACCATAGGCAAAAGATCTTGCATAGCTGGTCTGGTGGTACCCAAGGGTAACCCCAAATAAGTGAAAGGCATAACACCAACCTTACAACCAAAATCACTTGCAAGGACCGCCACCTCTTCCTCAGATAAATTTATAGGCAACATACAAGATTTATGAAAATTCACTTTCAAACCTCGTGGAAGAACTAAAGTCCCGCGAGCTACCTTAAGCACAGCTAATTGAGCACTATCAGCAGGGACAATCAACAGTGTGTCATCTGCATACTGTATAATTGGGAAGTCTGGATCACCAGTTTGAATAGGCAATGATATAAGACCCCTCTGCAACAAATCATTCACCACTGATTGTAACAAATCTGCTCCAAGAACAAATAACAGGGGAGAAAGTGGATCCCCCTGCCTAACCCCCTTTTGCATTTAAACTGCTTGCCTGGAACTCCATTGATGAGGACTGAAGAAATACCAGATTCCAAAATCATCTTGACCCAAGCAATCCACTCCTTACTGAAACCTTTCTTCCTTAAAATCTCATAAATGGCCTCATGCTCAATAGTGTCAAATGCCTTCTCAAAATCAAGTTTCAAAATGACCACTGGTCTCTTTGAGGCCTTACACTGATGTATATACTCAAAGGTCCAGGCAAGACAATCATGAATGGTTCTACTTTTGATGAAGCCATATTGATTTTTATGTATGCACTGCATAATAACCTTCTGAAACCTATCTGCAGCCATTTTTGTGAGAAACTTCAAGCAGCAATTTGTCAAAGAAATAGGTCTGTAATCATTCACACTCTCAGCTGACTGCTTCTTAGGAACTAAAGAAATATGGGAAGTATTAATATGCTCCAAATTTAAACTGCCTTGTGCAAACTCAGCAGCCAGATTATAAAAATCATGCTTGATAATATGCCAGCACTTTTTCATAAACAATCCATTAAAACCATCAGGCCCCGGGGCCTTGTCCACTGGCATTCTTTTAACTACCAGATCCATTTCGTCATGAGTAAAAGGAGCTGCTAGATTTTCAAGCCCATCCACCTTGCTCAAAAGAGTATTTAAATCAAATTTCATATCAATTCCCATAGAGGACCCCATTCTATCCTTGTAACAATTCCACACCATACCAGCCATTTCATCATGGTTACTAACCTGCCTTCCATCTTCGCAATCAAGGAAGCAATACTATTCCTTCGTATCTCTCTCGTTGCCATAGCATGAAAAAACTTTGTATTTTCCTCCCCTTGTTTCATCCATCTAATGGTACATCTCTTCCTCCAGTACCTATACTGTGCATGCAATAGTCTTTCTTGATGTAACTTTACCAATTTTCTGAAATTTGCCTCGGGTGTGTAAAGATTCCTGTACTCTTCTAAATTATCAAAGAAGAGTATAACCATGTTGCATCTAGCAATTAGATCCTTTAACTTAGACAGACTCATTTTCCACTTTTTAAGGCCTGCCCTAAGCCCCTTAAGTTTCTTGACCAGCAAAGCTGCAAGCATTAGTTGCTCTATAGTCCTGCTGCCAAGCAAGTAGCCACACACTCTAGAAACCCAGTCGCTCCGGCCAATAATTCTCAAATCGAAATAAATGCACCTTTGGAATAGAGGTTTGTATGGATACATTGCATGGAACATGATCCGAAGTGGTTTTAGCAAGAGGGTGAACCATAGTATTAGGGTAAGATTCTCGTCCAATTAACCGACGTGAAAAACCAGTCAAGCTGTTCCAAAAGTGGCTCATTTTGCATGTTTGACCAAGTGAAAGATCGCCCTTTAAGAGGTAGCTCAATTAAACCCGGTGACTGATAATTTCATTAAAAAGGAAAATGTCATTGAGGTCTCCACCAGGCCTATTTCTCGTTATCTTGCGAGCGAATAAAATTGAAATCACCCATGAACAACCAGTCCTCATCATCGGGAACATTCAAATTATAAAGCCATTGCACAAAATTATCTCTTTCCTCTCCATGACAAGGACCATAAATATTAACCGGAGTCCATTGCTTGATTGGAGTGAGTGGATGTGAATTTTATAATTATACCAAATTTCGCAAATCAATAAGAACCCCCGTGAACACCGCCGAATTCCACACAACCAACATACCCCCGACGCACCCACCGAAGGAGAGCAGACAAAGTTATCAAAACGCCGTGGACAAAACCCTCTTATGAATTTACGATCAAAAGCTTCTTTTTTCGTCTCTTGCAAACATAGGATAGCACAATTACTTTCTTCCATTTTCTCTCTGACTTTTAACTGCTTAGCTTCTGCATTGATCCCCCTAATATTCCACCCCAACACTGACCAAAAGCGACAATCCATTATCCAACCCATGACATGTACCAACATAATGAGCTAGCGTAGCCAACCCACATTACAAAAATAACCCTGGGAACCATACTAACACTGAAGTTGCAAGAGACACAATAACCATAAAAGACAGGTAACGAGACACCAAAATAAAGGGCACAGTGCCCCTGTAGATGCATAAGAACACTAATCATCAATATCAGCTTGCTTGACACCCTCATCACTTGGCTCTGCTGTAAGCTTCGCCACCGTCAAATCTTTAGGGTCCATCTGCAGTAGATCACCAATGCGCTGCATAACAGGTATAGACACCATTGCTGCTGACGCAGAGCTAGAGCACCCCTCCTCCTGTTCAGCTGCACTTGATGGCACAGGCGACCGTCTCATCAACTCCCTCACAGCAGAAGAGGGTTCCACCTTCCTAGATCTCTTCTTAGGTTGAGGCTGCAAATCCTTCAGAGGAGCTGCCCTAAAACCCTTGTTTGCTGACACACTTCGAGTAACTCGCTGAAGCGAAGGATCCAAGTGCACTGTCTGCTTCTTTCGTCGAGCAGTAACTTTGACAACGATGTGTGGATGGCATCGGATTCCGCACGCAAGCGAGGACGATGCAAAGAATCCTCATCGGTGGACCGACAAACATCAACAACAGGTACATCCAGGCAGCATCCACCGGAGCCATGCTAAGAGCAGTGAAACGAAATTCTCATCAACCACCCGTGGCTTGATCGCCACCACCATTCGCTTCTCTGTTGCCTTGCCATATATGTAAGAGCTCTGGAACTGAAAAGCAGCCTCCCAGTTGCGCTTCAGATGACTGAAAGGGGAAGATCTCATGGAGATGGGGATAGACTTCGAAAATAGCTCTGGGAGGAAAGTGTGCATCAGTCTATCCCACATCAATGGAGGCGGTAGAATTGGACCAATCTCTACCCGCCCCACCTGAATAACATCAAAAAAACCAGGCCCATGTGCATCCTCACCCATGTTCACTGAATCACTAGAATTGTCAGACAAATGCAACACCATAGACTGCTGAATGTCCATGCCCCGATCCTCCATCTCATTCATATTCTCCGCATGGGTTGCTGCACGAGTTCATCAAAAGGCTCGGAACCGCATCCCAACCTATCTCCGGCATCTAGCGGCTGCACAAAGAGATTCGGATTCGGCTGAAGATTTCCCGGCATTGGATGCGGATTGCCATCGAGCGGCATCCGATCTTCATCGGCAGGCAATTGTTCGAACAAATTCTGCGGATAGTATAAAAACGAGCGCAGATCCACGTCTCCTTAACCCCTCCGACCGTCGAGAACTTGCCGAAAACAACATCCCTAGGCACCAGAGCAGGGGAACTAAAAGATGCATACACAAGAATCCTTTCCTTGATAGGATCATCACGATTCCAGAAGTGGAATTTCCCAAAGGTGGACACCGCAGCGGAGATATCAAAATCATTCCTATAGTCGGGTGGCGTACCCAAGAACATGAGCCATCCCTTACGAAAACCTAGAGCCGCCCTATGATTCTCGCGGTGCATCATCGGCTCGACAAAGCGGACAAATCGATTGAGCAAGCGATAGTGGCCGTGCTGAACCAACGCATTGACCGCATTGGGGCTACTAAGCCGGAAGAGACCCGCACCAAAGAGACTCGGCCGATTGTCCAGGACATTGCGATTCGGTGGGCCAAGGAGAAGATTAAGCACCTGACCTCTCCGAAGACTTCATCGGCGGCGGCGGTGCTGGCTCGACAATAGCAATGCGAAGTCATGGTGGTAGGGGAGCGGATCTTGAGCAGGAGAGTAGAAGGTTCTTGGCAACCTTGTCGGCCCTCCATCGATCACTTGATGACCCCATGGCAACCATGGCGTAGGGTCCACTTCAAAGGTCGCCATCAAGGACGACGAATCTAGGTTTGGAGTAGTACAAGGTGGCGGCAGATTGGGAGTAGAACTATCCGATGGCAAAACGACATCTTCGAGGGGGAGAGGCGCATTTATCCTGTCGGACGAAGCCGAAACGGCAGCGGTTGCCCCAGATACTTCCTCTTTTGGTAATGGGCCTGACTTTTTGGGCACCCATATTTGGGCCTTGTCCTTTATTAAAAACTTGAAACAGTTCTTTTTAATATGTCCATAGCTATAACAGGCCCGACACCTAATATCATTTGTGCAAACATTTTGAAAGTGAGACATGCTTAAACACCTGCCACACTTCCAAACTTTAAAAGTCATATCATCAATCATCTGCTCAAACGCCTCATCTTGTAACTTCTCAACTTGTGCAAAAGGCAGATTATCAGTCTGACCTAAAGATGTAGGAACAGAAACCCCATTACCAAGAGTAGAAACCTGTGTGACATGCACATCATATATCTCCTGTTCAGTAACTCCCTTAGCCAACGAGCCATCAGTCAAACCATCTGCATTCTCATTCAGAGGTGCACTATCACTAGAAGCAGGCTTTTGATAACCCTTACAAGCAGAATAAGAAATCTCCTCCGCAAACGCCAACTTCTTCTTAGGGCCTAAAAACCCCATAGGCTTGTGAATTGATTTTGGTGCTGATCTTTTCATAGCGAGAGAGACCAAGTTGCATTGCTCGCTTTGAAGGACTGACAAGAATCCATTCAGTTTGACACTCTTGTTGCCAAAGCAAAAATTCTCTCCTCCAGTTAGGACCACCTCGACTCCAAAGATGAAAGAAACATTTAAACTGCTGGCATCTATATTGCTTGAGTTTCAGTATATGAAAAGCAACTTCCTTTGAAGCAACCACAAAAGAGAACACCCTGTCCTTGAGAGAGGACACAAGAAATTCCCCACAGAAACCACCAAGACAAGCCTCCAAGGCTAAAGCAACCAAATCCTCCTCCATGCGAAAAGTGGCCCTTCCAAAAGACACAACCATTGAGAAGTGACCCGTACTATCGAGGGGTGCACAGCTTGAATGAAATTTGTTACTCGACATCCTTTGAGAAGTTTCGCCATGTGAGAAGTCAAGACCCAGCCTTAAAGAATCAAAAACCGCAGATGAAACCCCACTCGCTATCCATCTTTGTACCCTCATTATGTGAGCTAGAACTTTGATTATCGAGGTTTCAACGAACAGAGTGGGAAGGCACAACAGCAGGTGACACGGGCTGCAAAGGCACAGCTGGCGACACCGAAGAGGTAGATGCATTATCCCTCATTAAGACAGTTGGCAAAACTGCATGATCCATGCAAACACGTCGAAAAGGCGCTGGTGTAGCCGGCATGCCAATACGAACCACATGAATGGGAAAGAACAACTTAGCCCCAATGCTGAAATGATCACCTTTCGCAAAGAACGACGACCAATCTGTACTCCACGCGCACTCTTCGGACGCAACCATTGATCCTTCTCGTACACTTCCAGCATTCCATCGTAAGATTTCATGCGGCCACGATCTAAATCCTTAATCGTGGAATAGGTAATTTTCCAGAACTTAGACAAAGAATCATTAGCTACATTCTCTTTCACAATCGGAGCATTCGCAACAAGATTGGCCCTAGATTTGGCTTCAAAACTCACAGAATCTACAACCCCAGCATATTTCTCGGCAGAAACAGTAGATCTACATGCGGCATCACATACCTTTGCCTTTGTGAGGGGAGATTTATCATAAACCTTGATCACTTGATGAGGAAATGTAATATAGGAGTTCTTCTGAATCACCTCCCCTTCATATGAGTACCGAGATGCCACAGATGCGCCAGATGAATCCACAAGAGCCAACAAGACACGCGAATGAGATCTCGAAACAAGAAGTTCACCTTCCTTTGGACGGAAGTTCGCCAGATCCAGATCTTGCACATTGCGGAAAGAGACGATCCAAGACTCCATGGGAGAGGATCCCATCGAAAAACCAACCCAGCTAGAAGGGAAAAACACCAGAGGACGAATGCCGGAAGAAAAGTGGAGGGAGAGTACCAGAGATCACCGGCCAAGGCGGCTAGGGTTTAGTCGCCGGAGGTGAAGGTGAAGTCGCCATCTCCTGATCCATTTGGAAGCCCCTCGGGTGATGTTCTTCTCAATTGCAGATTGTTTACTCATGTCATTCTACTTTTTTTTCTATTGGTAAGGTTAGCCTCACACACAAAAAATGTCTGGTTACATGGGGCAGTGCTGGAAGCCTGATCGTTACTGAAGGTTGCACATTTGCGCCTAATATGCTTGTCAGCAGGAGGTTTGCTATTTGTTGGAAAACTATGGAAGGGGAGTTTGTTGGTGCATGCATACGTTTGCGAGGAACCAAATGCAGCATTTTGACTTCACCAGACAACTGAACAGACATGTGTTCTTCACAATACAGACCAACACAAGCATTAACTAATGTAACTAGAGACATTGAGTACAGATTGAGCCTTCATGTTTAACATAACATTGTGTGTGGAGGAGCCACGCACATAGTATATAAGAGTACCATCATGTTGACCACAAATGCATCATCGAAGAGAGTGGTAAATATACTTATTGACCACCTCTCTACAAAAAAGTGGTAATTAGAACCGAACATGCACCACCTTATTTGAGCTGTGATCCATATTGTTCCTCCCAGTGGTGCATGATTGCCTTTACACTTGATGACCTTCTCGCGGTTTTCGTGATCAAATACGAGCACCTTCAAGGATCTGGTGTCAATCCTCTTGAATACCGTGAAGTATCCTATCTTCAAGTCATGTGCTTTGACAAACGCTGACCAGCGTGCGTCCATAACAATCTTGCCATCTTCCTCCTTCAGGCCGACCTCCCAGATGCAATCGGTGGAGATCTTCAGCTTGATGGTCTCTGGCCACAAACCTTCAAACCAGGGCTAAAAGCACTGGGGATGAGCCCATCCAGTAACTTGCAAGCTGCCGGGCGGGTCCGCTCACTCGGCGTTTGGTGGCTCGATCATCGGGCAGCTCCCTTTTTTCGAAGATGAGCTCTCCTACAAGCTTGATCTTGTTGCTCGAACAATGCAACAAAAAAAATGAACCCAAATGGTATACTTATGAAGCCCACAATCTGAACATTATGCCTCCGGATCTAGTTTGGCTATTTCGTAGGAACGGTATATCAACTTCAACTCATAAAACTGGGAAAAAACTAAGCAACAGGAATAGAACTATAGATAGCATGGCATGGTGGATGCATAGCCCGTGTTTGCAAATAGTTTGTGGGTAGCCCACACTTGCAAGTTCATATCAACATATATTTTCCCGGAAATTATTGTATTGCAATTTCGACGATTCGCACTTGATCATACTTTTCATCGGCTGCCCAGTTTGGCTGACCGGTTTGTTTATTCGCTAGTGTCCTCCTTCCTATTCCTAGACACCCAAGTCCATCATCATGGGCACTGACAAGGTGTAATATAAGATATATGCCACAAAAATAATACGTAGGATTGACCAAATGAAAACAATGAGTTGTTTAAATTATGACATTACTCCATGTACGATGGATAAGTTATTATAAATCATAATGGTGAAACACACATACATAACACTGACGCTAAAATGCCATAAGGCAAATGATTTGAATTTCACTTATTTGTGGAACCGCCATTTAGGTCATGTTGGAAAGGAACGCATGAAGAAACTCCATGCAAATGGATTTTTGGAGTCATTTGATTTTTTGAATCGTTTGGCGCTTGAAAATCTTTTCTAAAAGAGAATGACTAAAATACCGTTCATAGGCCAAGTTTTGAACGGGCAACTAACTTAGTGGAAACATACATGATGATGTATATGGATCATCGGGCATAGTTGTGTGCGGGAGATTCTTATACTTCATGAAAACTTCAAACAATGAATTGAGTATATATATGTGGATATATTCGATAAGGAAGAAGTTTGAAACATTTGAATGGATTCAAATAAATTTCAGCATGAAGTAGAAATCATCGTAATAGAAAAGTCAAATATCTATGATTGGATCATAGTGGAAATATTTGAATTACTAGTTTTAGCGAACATCTAAGAGAGTTATGAAATTGTTCTACAACTCACATTTCTTGGAGTATCATAGTGATGATGAAGTATCCGAGAGATGTATCCAAACCTAGTTGGGTCAATGATGAGATAAAATATTAATGCCATTATATTTTTGTGAATTATGCTTTAGAGACTACCGCTTTACACTGAATAGAGCATCATCATGATCCGTTGAAATGACATCATACGAGTTATGACATGGGTATAAACCCTAATAGTCTTTTCTTAAATTTTGGTATGCATAGCATAAGTAAATAAGTTTACAACCAAAATCGGATGAATGTCTTTGTTGGTTATCCCAGAGAATTGATTGGGAATTCTTCCCACAATGGAGACAAAGACAAAAGTGTTTGTCAATGTTTCTTATTTCCAATAAATTGTTTCTAGCGAAGTTTTTGAGTGGGAGGACAATAGAACTTGATAAGGTTTATGAACCTGAGCATAATGATCAGAGTAGCGCATCATCGGAATTGGTTCCGGAAGCGGCCACGACGATCATGGCTCCTATGACTACAAAGTGTTTTAGCCATGGAGATCGAAGTACATATTGAACCTTGTAGGTATGGTTTACTTTGTGATCAAATAAATGATTTGTGGACAAAGGATTGATTTTGAACAATGATAAACCAACTACAAGCAAAGAAGTTATGATGGGCCCTGACTCCGTTAAAATGGCCATGCACCATGAAATCCATAATAGATGAATACTTTTTGAAAGTAAATGGATCTATAGACTTGGATGAAATATCTTTGAAGAAGCTCGACTTGTTGAAAAATTATTTACGACAAAGTTCAAAGAGTTGACTACGATAAGATTAGATCTTCCGTAGCAATGCTTATAGTCTATGTGGATTATTCTAGTAATCACTACATATTTATTTTATAAGATATGCTAGTAGGATGGCAAAATACATTACTTATCAGAAGTATGTATTAAAGGTGGTATACAAGATACAACCAAGAGCTTTGCTGGTCCGTGAAATACTAGATAGGTATACGAACTTCAATTGGATGAAGTAAGTATTGCGGAGTTGGAATCTTCACCAGATGAAATAGTCAAAGAGTTTTTGATTTCATCAGAGACGATGAAGAGGCTTGCATTTGCAAGAAATTAAGTGGGAGCGCTAAGACACATTTATAATACTTTATGTAGGTGACATATAGTTAGTTATAAATGATGTAATTATATACTTGATTAAAAAGTTTCATTGAGAAATTAATTTCAATGAAAGAATATGGACTGAAACATATCTAGTGTCAAGATCTACGAAGATAGATTGAAACACAAAATAAGTTTAAGTCAGAGTACATAGAATGGATATTGAAAATAGTTCAATATAGAAATATTAAGAAAATATTCTTGTCATGTGAAGTTTTAACAAGACTTGAGTGTATCTAACACTCAATGAGTAAAAACACATGAGTGATTATAGATCACGAATAATATGTACACAATCAGATATCATGTGCTATAAAGTGTTATGAGCATATACCGGAATGATTCATATGATGATCATTGGACGACGAGTAAGAATATCCTTGAGTACTTTAGAAGAACTAAGGATATATATATATATATATATATATATATATATATATATATATATATATATATATATATATATATTTGTATGAAGAAATGACAAACAAATCGCCTGTAAGGTGTTACACCGATATTGGTTTTGTCACATATAAAATATAATTTCAATCTCAAATTAGATTAAGTGTTGTTTAAAAGGTAGCACAATGAGCTAGAAGTTGTCTATGCTAGATTTAGAAGAGTTCTAAATATTGTGACGGATTCTACAAAAGAAGGCAGAGTATGTCATTGTTTTGACAATGACAAAGGATGTTAAGTCAAGAGGTTCTTTCAGAACTTGGTGTATTTCCGAGCGAGTCGAACTTTGAAGCTATATTGTGTGTGACAATATTAGTGACATATTTCAGACCGTGGAATTAAGGTTCCACCAAAAGACCAAACATATTTAATGCCAACTCATTTGGAAATGAGTGATGCGTTGAGACGCAAATGAATTACAAAATACATACGTTTCTGAGCGTGTCAGATCCGTTGACTAAAAACCTCTCCCGTGAGCAATACATGATAAAGCACCATAAGGCCAAGGTGTTATATCTTTACAAATGTAAACTAGATTATTGACTCTAGTGCAAGTGGGAGATCGAAGGAGATATGCCCTAGAGGCAATAATAAAGTGGTTATTATTTATATCTTTATGTTTATGATAAATGTTTATATATCATGCTATAATTGTATTAACCGAAACATTAGTACATGTGTGATATGTAGACAAACAAAGAGTCCCTAGTATGCCTCTTAACTAGCTTTTTGATTAATGGATGATTAGTTTCATAATCATGAACATTGGATGTTATTAATAACAAGGTTATATCATTGTATGAATGATGTAATGGACACACCCAATTAAGCGTAGCATAAGACCTCGTCATTAAGTTATTTGCTATAAGCTTTCGATACATAGTTACCTAGTCCTTATGACCATGAGATCATGTAAATCACTTATACCGGAAAGGTACTTTGATTACATCAAACGCCACTGCGTAAATGGGTGGTTATAAAGGTGGGATTAAGTATCCGGAAAGTATGAGTTGAGGCATATGGATCAACGAGTGGGATTTGTCCATCCCGATGACGGATAGATATACTCCGGACCCTCTCGGTGGAATGTCGTCTAATGTCTTGCAAGCATATGAATAAGTTCATAAGAGACCACATACCACGGTACGAGTAAAGAGTACTTGTCGGAGACGAGGTTGAACAAGGTATAGAGTGATACCGAAGATCAAACCTCGGACAAGTAAAATATCGCGTGACAAAGGGAATTGGTATCGTATGTGAATGGTTCATTCGATCACTGAAGTCATCGTTGAATATGTGGGAGCCATTATGGATCTCCAGATCCCGCTATTGGTTATTGGTCGGAGTGAGTACTCAACCATGTCCGCATAGTTCACGAACCGTAGGGTGACACACTTAAAGTTGGATGTTGAAATGGTAGAACTTGAATATGGAATGGAGTTCGAATATTTGTTCGGAGTTCCGGATGAGATCCCGGACATCACGAGGAGTTCGGAATGGTCCGGAGAATAAGATTCATATATAGGAAGTCATATTCCAAGTTTGGAAATGATCCGGTGCATTTATGGCAGGTTCTAGAAGGTTCTAGAAAAGTCCGGAAGAAGTCACCATGGAAAGTAGAGTCCCGGAGGGACTCCGCCTTGCATGGCCAGCCAACCCTAAAGGGGAGGAGTCCAAGGTGGACTCCCCTAGGGTGGCCGGCCAACCCCCCTCATGGAAGGGGGAATCCCACCCCAAGTGGGATTCCCACCTTGGGTAGGTTTCCCTACATATGGGAGGTTTCATTGTTGGGGTCTTATTCGAAGACTTGGATACCAACACTTGGGGATTTCCACCTATATAATGAGGAGGAGAGGGAGGGGGCTGCCTACACTTGGCCGCACCACCTAGGGCTTCCCTTGGCCGGCGCCCTAGCCTCCCCTCTCTCCCCAAACCCTAGCGGTCTCTCTCCTCCACCACATCCCGCACGCTTAAGCGAAGCTCCGCCGGATTTCTCCACCACCACCGACACCACGCCGTCGTGCTGTCGGATTCAAGAGGAGCTACTACTTCCGCTGCCCGCTGGAACGGGGAGGTGGACGTCGTCTTCATCAACAACCGAACGTGTGACCGAGTACGGAGGTGCTGCCCGTTCGTGGCGCCGGAGCGATCGTGATCAAGATCTTCTACGCGCTTTTGCAAGCGGCAAGTGAACGTCTACCGCAGCAACAAGAGCCTCATCTTGTAGGCTTTGGAATCTCTTCAAGGGTGAGACTCGATACCCCCTCGTTGCTACCGTCTTCTAGATTGCATCTTGGGTTGGATTGCGTGTTCGCGGTAGGAATTTTTTTGTTTTCTATGCAACATTATCCTACACTTTACAGGTTTCATATCACAAAAGATTAGCCAAGCCCCTTCCACAAAGCTATTCAGGTCACATATCCAATCAACCAATCAAGCATATGAGAAAAAAAAAGGTTCGGAGCAAAACTAAACTAGTGAATGACCCATCATCGTTCCTCCCCAAAACCCAAGATCCTAGACCACCCCGCTCAGGCGCGCACCATATCTACACATAGTTTCTCCACTCACAGTGTCCTACACGTAAGCCCTAGAGCATATGGTCCCCTGAGCAGTGTCACAGGTCGCATTTACACGTCCGTGGGTTGGAAACCAAACGAGTTCCACTCCCACTTCTGTTACTAGTGTCACATGTCCCTCAACCCCTCCCACTGCATGCGGGCTCCACCACTCTCCTCCCTCCTCCGTCACGCTAAAGCTGGGCTAGAAATAGGAAGGAGAGAAGGAGACCAACCCACCCATCGGTCTCAAATTGAAGATTCAAACCCACCCATTCGCCCATCCATCCTCTCCATATGTCTCCCTCTTTCGCCGCCGTCGTCGGACGAGATATCAGACATGTCATGCGACATGGACAGTGTGTGCATGGTGTACGCTAGTAGCCGAGCCAGATCCGGTTGAAGCGCATGTTGAAAAACTACTTAGGGGCGAGTGAGATCTAGATGAGGAAGTATAGACAAATCAGCAGAAGCCTAACGAGGTATGTCTCGACCTCTCATAGATGTTTACTTTCCCTCTATGGCACCCCATAGGTCAACCTCCCCGTTGAGGGAAGGTGAACATCTTTGTAGAAGTTGGGTCAGATCTCGGTCGAGGAAGGATGAGCAATTACGTATAAATCTCATGGGAAATTTCATCGTTACAAATCGGTATGATGGTGTTTCTCTCTTTCTATATGGTTGTGGGAGGTTGCGCAACTTCGTAGAAGCCAAGCAAGATCCAAACGGGCAGTGACGAAGAACTCCATGGAAGCCAAGTCAGATCAAATTGAGGAAGGCTAAATAACTTCGTAAAAGCCGGGCGGGACTGGGCCAAGGAGCGGACAAACCAAGTGTGATTACTTTTTTTTTTCTCTGTCATTACCTAATTGTTTGTTTTTCCCTTTTTTTTCTTTGTTTACTAGCCATATATATTAGCATGTGTTATTTTCTCGATTAAATTAACTTACCAATTTATAGTTTATCAAACTCATTAATTATATGGCCTTTTTGACCTGCCAAGATTTCCGTGGAGGAGATCTGAGCCAAACCCAAACACACACAAAATATCTCGATGATATTTTCTTGACTTTGACCATCTTTACACTTTATTACATATCACAAAAGATTAGCCAAGCCCCTGCCATAAAGCACGTCGAGTCAGGTCACATATCCAATCAGCCGGTCAAGCAGCGGAAAAAAAAGATTGACATCTTTTTTTCGAGAGCAAAAAGATTCACAGCTGGAGGAAAACCAAACAAATGAATGACCCATCCATCATCGCTCCTCCCCAGATCCCCAGACCCACCTGCCGCTTCTTCACCCACCGTCTCCTACATGCAGGCCCCACGTCGTCCGGTCCCACTGGCAGTGTAACGGGTCATGCGTACTCTTCCGTCGTCGCAAATCCACGCGCCGATGGGGTCCCACCACCCACTGCACGTGGGCCCCACCACTCCCCCCACCAGGCTAATAAATAGGGAGCAGAGGGAAGGAGGAGGACCCGCCCGCCCACAGTCCGTTCCGAAATCCAAATTTCAAAAACCTCCGCCCGTTCCTCACCCGCCGCCGCCGCCGAGATGCCGGACCTGCCGTGCGACGGGGACGGGGTGTGCATGGCGTGCCGCGCCGCGGCGCCCGCCGAGGTCGACCTGCTGCACTGCACCACCTGCGCCACGCCCTGGCACTCCCCCTGCCTCTCCCGCCCGCCCGCGCTCGCCGACGCCGCCGCCTGGGTCTGCCCCGACTGCTCCGGCTCCTCCTCCCCCTCCGCCGCCGCCGCCGCGCCGGCCCCCTCCCTCGCCGCCGGGGGCGGCGCCGCGGGGGACATGCTGGCCGCCATCCGCAGGATCGAGGCCGACCCCGCGCTCTCCGACCTCGACAAGGCGCGCGCGCGCCAGGAGATCCTCGGCGGCGCCGCGCAGCGGAAGGCGGCCGCCGAGCAGGAGGACGAGGATGGGGACGACGACGACGACCCGCTCGTCAAGAGGTTCTCCTGCACCTTCTGCATGAAGCTCCCCGACCGCCCCGTCACCGTAAGCCCATCAGATCTCTCCACACCCGTCAGTCTTATATTATTAGATCGTCGCTATGCTATTCTCCAATTATTATATATGTATCCGGGTGACGGATCTACATGTTTCTATGGTTCCGTCATGATCTGCTCCTGTGTGCTTGTCATAATGGTTAGATCTGATCGTCAGATGCGCCTGGGTTTGGCAGTAATGATCTTCGTCACTTCGTTTCTGCTCCATGATTTATTTATTGTAACAGATTGCTATGTGCTTCAAAAGTAATCCGTTGTGCGCCCCATCCGTTTTGTTTTTATTTTGTTTGTCATGACTCATCATTTATGTGGGCAATGCTTGTCTGTAGTAAGATAGTAACACATGACCACATCGTGTCTGTTTCAGAGAAAGCCTAAAATACCAATCAACCTATCTGTATGGCCAATTGAATCATACAGGATTTACACTTGGTCCAGCCTTGTTCTTCTTAATCATGGTTCAAGATATGCTAGTCCAGTCTTTCTCAGTGGTGCTCTTTGTTGCGATGTATTTCCTCTGTTGCATTTCTGTTTAGACGGTGTTAACTTGTCCTGCTGTAACCTGAAGATATGCAATGTGTAGTCTGTTCATTTTACTTTTCTGATGTGCCTGGAGTGGTTTCCTTGAAGCAGGAAAGTGGCTTTCATTTGGATCATACTCATGCTGTCCTTTTCTTGCCTATGGATTGGTTTCATGAATATCAAAAAATTTCTTGACAGTGCATTACCGCAGTGCACACTAAAACTACACTAAAGGGGTAAAAGCACGGATGGGTTTCCTTTTGTAAGAGAAATTGATGGCTCAAGTCAGTCCAGCCATTTCTCCATTGACATCATTGCATTTTGTTATGCAAAGAATCCAGTTTCCTGTACAAACATAAACCTTCTATTTTCTTCAGTGCTTGCTATACTTTATTTTCTTTCCTGGCTAGTATATTCTTCAAAACTAGCTCATGCATGGCAAAATTTCTCATGTGTTCACACAAACATTTTAGCCGAACAAGCATGATTCCTTTTGAGTATAATCTGCCAATCCCGATTGCCTTTTCTGCTTGTTTGATGGTATGTTATGTTTGAACATCTTCCAGCATTCCTTATAGATTCTTATTCTATCTAGAAAATAAATACTCTAGTCAGAATAGCATACCCCTGCTACTATTTTGTGACTCATTTATCGAACATATTTTTGGTGCTGTTTGTCATAACGACATTTTACATTCGTGCAGACACCATGTGGCCATAACTTCTGCCTGAAATGCTTTGAAAAGTGGATTCATAGTGGAAAAAGGACGTGTGGGAAATGCCGGGGACCGATCCCAGCCAAGATGGCAGAACAGCCAAGGATTAACGCAGCATTAGTTACAGCTATCCGTATGGCTAGGACTAAGAAGAATGCTAAGTCAGCTGGCTCGGCAAATGCATATCATTACATAAGAAATGAAGCTAGACCAGAAGCAGCTTTTACAACTGACAGGGCAAAGAGGTCTGGCAAAGCGAATGCTGCCAGTGGTCAGATATTTGTGACTACTCCACCTGATCATTTTGGCCCCATTCTTGCAAAAAACGACCCAAGAAGGAATACTGGTGTTCTAGTTGGGGAAACCTGGGAAGATCGCCTTGAGTGCAGGCAATGGGGTGCTCATTTACCTCACGTAGCTGGTATTGCTGGCCAGTCCACACATGGTGCTCAGTCAGTAGCACTTTCAGGAGGTTACATAGATGACGAGGACCATGGAGAATGGTTTCTGTATACCGGAAGGTTTGCTAGTTTAACCACTCTCTATCCTTGTACTTTCATGTCTGATCCTAGATATGAGCACTTATTATTTCTGTAAAATAATTTGTACCAACAGTGGCGGAAGAGATCTTAGCGGGAACAAGAGAACAAACAAGGAGCAATCTTCAGATCAGAAATTTGAAAATTATAATGCTGCTTTGCGTCTTAGTTGCTTGAAGGGTTACCCTGTTAGGGTTGTACGGTATGCTTCTTTTTGGACATGCTCATTGGCTCAAATATCAGTATTTTCTAAGTAGATGCATTGTTGTATAAATGCCATTAGCTCTACATTGTTAATAATGTGCATTGTTAATTTCTTTACCTTGATTTATCTTTCATTGTTTGTTACTCCCTCTTTATGAAAATATAGTGTAAACTAATTTTGTCCTATGTTGAACTTTGTAAACTTTAACCAATTTATAGAAAAAATTATCAACATCTGCAATACCAAATCGGAACAATTAGATTCATCATAGATTATATTTTCATATTTTTCCTATAATCTCGGTCAAACGGTGCAAAATTGGACCTAGGAGAAATCTAATATGCACTACATTTTAAAATGGAGGGAGAGCATATATTGTTACAGTTATGGAGCTCATCTACTATTCGGCTGATATTTTGTCCATCATATCGTCTTACTTGTGAACTTATGCTTGACTACATTATTTTAAAAAGGTCCCACAAAGAGAAGCGTTCTTCCTATGCTCCTGAGGAAAAAGGTGTGCGGTATGATGGAATTTACAGAATTGAGAAATGTTGGAGGAAGATCGGTGTTCAGGTAATTTTATATCCTGTACACAGGCAGCACTGTTGCTCTCTACTTTGTGTAACTGAACTTTTAGTGGGAGCTTAAGATATATTCTTCTGATTTTTGTTTTAGGGTACTTACAAGGTCTGCAGGTATCTCTTTGTGCGCTGTGACAACGAGCCAGCTCCTTGGACCAGGTTTGACAAATTGATTATCTTTTTTGTATTTGGGCTGGGGTATGCTTTTGTGTTAAAAAATAACCTGCATCGCTTACACTGATATGCTGTGCTATTTGGTTTAAAGTGATCTTCATGGTGACCGGCCAAGACCACTGCCCAAGATTAAGGAGCTGCAACGTGCAACTGACATCACTGAGAGGAAAGAATCCCCTTCATGGGACTATGATGTATGTGAACATGTCTTTTTCTTCTTTCATTACCACCATACTTTGTCACAACTGATCTATATTCAACTGTAACCTTTCATTATCACTGTACTAATATGTCACAACTGATGCATGTCTGTTTGTAACAGGAGAAAGCAGGCTGGAAGTGGGTGAAGGATCCACCAATCAGCAAGAAGCCTGTCCAATCAGGGAACCCTGTATCTGACAAGGAGATCAGGAAGTACCAAAGGCAAGCCCGTATGTCCGTGTCTGAAAGGCTGCTGAAAGGTAGTTTTTGTTGCGACGTCTTGTTTTGGCTTAGAAAAATTGGAATCTACTCCAAGTGGTTCTCTAATTACATTGTTATATACGCAGAGTTTGGGTGTTCCATTTGCCGCAACGTGATAAAAGAACCAATGACCACTCCCTGTGCCCACAACTTCTGCAAGATGTGTCTGCTTGGATCATTTGAAGACAAGGCTTCTATGAGGGAGAGAAGCAGGGGTGGCCGCACTCTACGGGCGCAGAAGATTGTGAAGAAGTGCCCTTTGTGCCCCACTGACATCTGTGACTTCATGGAGAACCCACAGGTACAATTAATTAAACCCAAGTTTGTTAAAGCGTGATGCTACTTCTAAAGTATGATTGCTGATGTTATTTTTATTATATTTGTCCTGTAGATCAACAGGGAGATGATGGAATTTATTGAGTCTCTGCAAAGCCAGGCCGCCGAGGATGCCAAAGTCGCGGAGGAATCTGATGAGGAGAATGAGGATGCTCTGGAGAAGGAGGATGGTGACGACAGCAGCTTGAACGAGGAGGAGAATGACGGTCCTGAGAAGAAGACTGAAGATCTTGGAGAACAGGATGCTGATGTTAAGAAGTTGGTCAAGATTGTGGTCACGAGCAAGGAAGAAATTGTCAAGAAGGGTCGGAAGCGCAAAGGAGACGACGAGGAAGGCAAGGATGAGACGAAGACCAAGATTGCCGCTGCTGATGCAGCTGTGGACAATGCAGCTGAAGAGGATGCTGTGAAGAAACAGGAGGCGGAGAAGGGTAGTGCTGAAAACAAGGAGGGAGAAGGTGCCCAGCAGCAGGTTCAGAAGAAGCGCAAGGGGCGCGGCGCCGAGACAGCGACCACCGCCACAGCTGGCGGCGGGAAAAGGAAGAAGACTGGTCACGCTGCAGTTGCAGCTGAAGAGAAGAAGATCGTCAGATCTGCCACTGTAGGTGGCAGTCCTGCTGCTGCCAGCAGCCCTCGCAGGTCGGTGAGGGGCGGTGTCAAGGGTACTGGTGAGGCTGATGGTAGCCCTGCTTCCAGGACCAGGAGCTGCGCCAAGGCGGTCGGCAGTGGCAACTGAAGCCCGCCTGAGGCGGATGAGGAGTCCTGAGGCTACTGCCACCATTGATGATGAAGAAGGCAGAAGCCACAGACCTCAGTTCTTCGAGGTCAGGCTCCGATTTTTGGCTGGTTTGTTGCGTATGATATATAACCTATATATATGTATTTAGACTGCTTGCTGCGTCTCTTTGAATGGGAGATAGGCAGATTGAACTGGAGCTAGATTGCTGCCAATCCTTTTGGGTGAAACAAAACCTTGTAGTCAAATTGAGTACCCCTGCATATTGGTTCTGGATGTTGGTACTGTTAGTGATGGTCAAAACTATTTACGACTGCTGGTTGTAGTAGTTAATCTATGCTGTTGCATCTGGTTGGTTGCTCCTGATGCTCCTACAGTTTGTTCTTTGCTGCTGCTGCAGCATATCAAAATAGTCTTTAGCATTTTCTAGTCAAGAACTATGGTTTCTAAAATAGTTTTATCATGGAAAATTTGTGCAAATTCAGTGTGAATTGTATGCATCTCAGCAAGCTTGTTGAATATTTATGTTTTCTCGGAAATCTTAGCATCTGGCCAAGGTAAGCTAAGCATGTCCAGATGTGTTGGTTTCCCTCCCAAGTTCAGCATCGTATCAGACAGGTACACAGCTGGTCTCTCAACTAACTAATGGAAACCCCACATGCCAACTATATCTGCGCGCCCAAGTTTTGTGGTTCTCCAAACAGTCTTGGCATCTTTCATCAAGTTTATTTGTTTTTGAAAAAAATCATATACGAAGACTGCATGTTGAAGATCCATGGCTCTTAGCATTTTTGCTTCTTCAAAGTTTCCATAGACTACTATATATAGCAGATATTTTTTGGTAACATTTAGGTGTGGTTTCTACCAAATCCACAATTTATGGGGCTGGTTGCTGCAATACATAGACTCGTAAATTGGATCGGTGTGGTTTTTTGTTTTCTTCCTTTTCCTATGTTATTAGTGGACGTTCTCGTAGAATGTTGTAGGGAAGATGGATGCGTGAAGGTGTGTATCTGAGCGAGTTTCACTTTATGTGGGTAGTAGAATGACTCTTGAACTCAAGCAAATTTTACCTACAGCACCAGAGCCTCCAGGCCGATAGGGGCTTGCCGAAGCTCTCCCTAGTGAAGCGAAATAGTTTCGCATCAATTGTCCTTGAAAATGAACTTTGTTAGGATCATAGAGTTCGCCCGAACTGTGTGTTCTCGTGGATGTCCATCAAATGAATCTCCGGTATCTTGATCTTAAAAATTCGTAGTAAATGAGATCGACCAGCAGTTTAACTGAGTAAGTGCTCACTGGAGACACGCACGTTGCGCCGTGCGGGTATTTTCACATCTTTTTTCTGTCAAATTTGCATACTATGCGTGTGTCTTATCTTGTTTTACCTTTGCTTTAACTGATCAACCGGTGGTGTAACCGAGTCTTGTCTGGTTGAGTTTATCAAAAAGTTTGACGCGTCCTTTCTGGTTCTGTTCATCTAGTGACGGTTTTCGCGGAAAAAATTGTACTTTGCTCCGACACAGATACGGTCCTCAGCTCCTGCTTTGTTTGCTTGCACAGTTACATTAAAGCAAGTAAGAAACCATGTAAGCAAAGAGGCCAAGAGGGTAGTGGTACGGTAATCGTAGGTTTCGTTTTTTACTCCGTAAAAACAATCCGTAGGTGCCACTATGAGGAGGACTGGAGGAGCCACGAGCATCGATCATGACCTGGTGCCACTACGCCGTTGCAGCCAAGTTTGGTGTTTTCACAAAGTTAGCAAGATCATAATCTGTTTTTTCCTGAAAGTATGATGCTGGGTGTTGAGGGGTCCGCATCGTGAAATATTATGGTCATTTAATTCTAAACACTTATGCACGGTATGAACAATACGATTTTGATATCAAGTACAAATAACACATACTTTTTTTCTACTAACCATTGATTCCAACAACTACATGAGAAAGTTTACCAAGAGACCATGACAGCCAAGGAGCTGGAGTGGGGAGTGTTAGAAAGAAAAGAACTAATGGTTGACAACACACACACACTCTAGAATCGTGTATTTAGTTCCATATAAAAAGTATGAATATAATCTATTACACTCGAGCAAGATCCTTAGATAAATGAGGACAATATGGATGAGCATAAACATCAACTCTCTACAATACATCAAACGGCATGCATTTATTTCTTTGCTATTCTGAATCTTTTTTCTATAATTAACATTGTGGTGAATACAAATGTTAAAACATATATTAGTAAACAACTCAATCTAGATAAAAAGAATTGCTTCATTTAAAAAATAAAGTTTAGTCATTAATATTAGTATACTATGTATATTAATACCTATATAAGTTTATTTCAATGTTTACTATCATATCGATTATAAAATGAAATTATAACATAACAAAAAATGTATGAATAAGAAAACATAAGTTTGTAACATGACGAGTCACAACAAAGTGAAAATGTTTAGTATAAATGATCGATACGGATTGAATTTAACCAAATCGAGATGTGCACATAAGTTGTATCACACTACAAGGAATCCGTCAATACATGGCGCTTCAAAAACGTCACTGAAATTTCACAGTGGATCGTCTATGATATTTTTTTTGATATTTTTAAGAACGTCAAAAGATGAGCGTCAGTAATGATCAGAAGTGACATGTGTTGCAGGAACTGTCATAGACGTCTATGATATTCTGAAAACGTCATAGGCTCTATGAAGTTTTAAAAACATCATGGATGATCCAACCAGACCACGTCAGATCCTACGTGGCTAGTCCTACGTGGCAAAATTATGACGAAACCAAAACGTCTTAATTTGAAATCAGCCCAGTCCATTTATATGCTCTACATGGACTGAGCCCAATAATTCGGTCTGTTTATATTTTTTCCTTAACAATTCTGGATGACTACATGGACCAAGCCCAACATTTTGGCATTTTATTTTCAGGGCCTTAACCTTTTCAAAACATTTTTTCTAGATTGCAGGCAGAGATATTTAGTTGAATTTCTACAGAGCAACAGAATCGGCGAATACAGAACTCAACTGTTAGAACTAATTGCTTTCACAAATAGACATCAACGGAACAGATTGCAGGGAAATTGAAGGTTTAACTAGTGAAATTCCGATTCCATTCCACCGAAGCAGAGTACATCCAACCATCACGAGACAAACAGCAACAACAACGATACCACGAACCTAACCAGCATCTGCATCTGCAATAGCGACTACACCGACCAACTAACCACGAACCCTAACCAACATCTACTAGAAATCTCTAATCTGGCGATACCATCGGCCGCCACTGCGATCGCGACGGCGGCGCCTTCGCTGGAGACCGGCTGGACAGTCGCTCCTCCTCCGGGATCACCGGCATTCGCGCCTGCGACCCCAACACAGACGCGTGCATTAGGGGCTCTTCCTCGATCTCCGTCTGCATCGGCCGCCACTCCGGCACCGGCGCGTAGCGCAGAACCGTGCCGGACAGTCCCAACACGATGCCGATCTCGGGCCACTGAAACCGCGACGCCGGCGCAGCTTCCACGGGCTCCGGTGGCTCTCCCACCCAGATCTTGAGCACGTCGCGGGTCTCCTCATAGATGAGGCCCGAGATGCGCTTCACGCCGCCGCGCCGCGCAAGGCGCCGGATGGCCGGCTTGGTGATGCCCTGGATGTTGTCGCGGGGCACCTTTCGGTGCCGCTTCACGCCGCCCTTGCCGCGGCCCGACATCTCCTGATGTCTTCTCCGGCGAGGTTGACGACTTGTGTGGTGTTGGTTGGGTGGTGGATGATCCGCGTGATGCGCGTGATCCACTTGTGTGGGGGACGGTGGGTGGGATTAATTTATTGCAGGGCGAGGGGAGGGGAGCGGGGGGCGATCCGCGTGATGCGGGGTGTGGGCCGTCAAATGGGGATGGATGGCCGGTATGGGTGGAGAATGGTGGCGTGGATCGGTGACGTGGCGGGGAGGTGTGTTTCTTCTGTGAGGAGGTGGTGGGGTGCCGGAATGCGAGGAGGGCCTGACGGGTGGGATCAGGTGGGGTTTTGGCTGGCTGGGTTTGCGCGTGGTGCTCTCGTGGCCTCGAAAAATTCGGACGGAATTTTGAGGAGGCGCGAAAAATTTGGAGGGGGCCCGCGAGCTTGTGTTGTGTGCCCATTTCGGAACTGGTACGAACGCGCGAAAAATTCGGACGGAATTTTGAGGAGGCGCGAACAATTTGGTTGTTGCGAGCGAGGTTTAAAAGAATTTAATTCGCTTTGCACGACTCAGACCAAAGGCAGGTGCATGTTGCGGGTATTTGAAAACATTTTGTAGATCCACAAAAAGCTTTGCAAGATAAGCAAAAAATGACACATATGCATGACATGTAGACAAAAATTGACACGGACAGGTAGGCGGAAGTTGACACATGGACATGACGATATGTAGGCGAAAGTGATGATATGTATGCTTATAATGCTTGTCTCTCACATTATGACGTTTTCATCTAGTGAAATAATGATGTTTTTGGCTCAAAACGTCATTATTTTCTAGGATTTTGGCCTCCCAAACAGCTCATGACGGTCTACTTCAAAAAACGTCGTAGATCTATGACGTTTTCCCGCAGAGTTACTATCAAAACATCATATTATAAAGGTTTCCTTGTAGTGTCAAACTAAAATACTATTATATTAGAGTAAGTACTAGATCAACAAATAGTAGTGGGTGACCATGCTATAAAAATAAGGAGACACATTTAGCTGTTGGTGGGTTACAGTATATTTGATATTCCCACATAGTTGGTGCTTCCGCATGATTATCCGTTAGTTTATGAGACAATTATAGCTCACCATCATTTGCCATTGTAAAATAACGTCATGTTCTCATGCAGGCGAGTAACAGAAATCTGCTAGCAATCAGGCATACCCGGAAATTGATATTGCCGTTTGTACTCATATAAAACCAAGAACTCAGCAGAAGCACTGTTCACAGAGCGATGTACATCACTCCAAGCGGCTTGGCAATCCGAAACAAGCAAAGGATTCTATTTTTTTTTTTCACACCAAAGGCTTATTCCTCCCCGAAAGCTAACCCACCCGTCTTATGGTATTAGTTAACATACAACATCATTAAGTGGATGAGCCAAGATTTTCCTGCAGAGGGCCCCATGCATTTTGCGTAGCAGAGCTTGTGCTTTTCGTGAAAGCAGAGGAGAGGTGGATGGGGCTAATACGTCTCCAACGTATCTATAATTTCTTATGTTCCATGCTAGTTTTATGACAATACCTACATGTTTTACTCATACTTTATATCATTTTTATGCATTTTACGAGACTAACCTATTAACAAGATGTCGAAGCGCCAGTTCCTGTTTTCTGCTATTTTTGGTTTCAGAAATCCTACACAGGAAATATTCTCGAAATTGGACGAAACAAAAGCCCACGGTCTTATTTTCCACGGAACCTTCCAGAAGACCAAAGAGGAGACGAAGAGGGGCGACGAGGCGGCCACATCATAGGGGGGCGCGGCCCCACCCCTGGCCGCACCGCCATATGCGGTGGGCTCCTCGAGCGTCCCCCGACTCTGCCCCTTCGCCTATATAATCATTCCGTCGCGAAAACCCTAGTACCGAGAGCCACGATACGAGAAAAGTTACTGAGACGCCGCCACCGTCAACCCCATCTCGGGGGGTTCTGAAGATCGCCTCCGGCACCCTGCCGGAGAGGGGAATCATCACCGGAGGGCTCTACATCATCATGCCCGCCTCCGGACTGATGCGTGAGTAGTTCATCCTTGGACTATGGGTCCATAGAAGTAGCTAGATGACTGTCTTATCCTCTTGTGCTATCATGTTTAGATCTTGTGAGCTGTCTATCATGATCAAGATCATCTATTTGTAATGCTACATGTTGTGTTTGTTGGGATCCGATAAATATGGAATATTATGTCAAGTTGATTATCGATCTATCATATATGTGTTGTTTATGATCTTGCATGCTCTCCGTTGCTAGTAGAGGCTCTGGCCAAGTTGATACTTGTGACTCCAAGAGTGAGTATTTATGCTCGATAGTGGGTTCATGTCTCCATTGAATCTGGGACAGTGACAGCAACCCCTAAGGTTGTGGATGTGTTGTTGACACTAGGGATAAAACATCAATGCTTTGTCTAAGGATATTTGTATTGTTTACATTACGCACAGTACTTAATGCAATTGTCTGTTGTTTGCAACTTAATACTGAAAGGGGTGCGGATGCTAACCCGAAGGTGGACTTTTTAGGCATAGATGCATGCTGGATAGCGGTCTATGTTCTTTGTCGTAATGCTCTAAGTAAAACTCATAGTAGTCATCATGATATGTATGTGCATTGTTATGCCCTCTCTATTTGTCAATTGCCCAACTGTAATTTGTTCACCCAACATGCTATTTATCTTATTGGAGAGACACCACTAGTGAACTGTGGACCCCGGTCTATTCTTTTACATCTGAAATACAATCTACTGCAATCATTGTTCTTTGTTGTTCTTTGCAAACAAACATCATTCTCCACACCATACGTTTAATCCTTTGTTTACAGCAAGTCGGTGAGATTGACAACCTCACTGCTAAGTTGGGGCAAAGTATTTTGATTGTGTTGTGCAGGTACCACATTGGCGCCGGAATCCCTGGTGTTGCGCCACACTACACTCCTTCACCAACAACCTTCACGTGGCATTCATCTCCTACTGGTTCGATAACCTTGGTTTCTTACTGAGGAAAAACTTGATGTTGTACGCATCATACCTTCCTCTTGGGGTTCCCAACGAACGTGTGTTTCACGCGTCATCAGGGGGGAGGGGGGAGGGGCGGACCTACGTTGGGCTGAGCGGGGCCTAGGCCCCCATTCAATTTATGATTTTATAGTTATAAAGCCTAGCATTTCACTAATTGGGCCCCAGTCAGCGCAATAGTAGTGCCCCCACTTAAATTTTGGGCTGAGTCCGCCACTAGGGGGTGCACCACTCTAATTTATTCATGTAGGTTCCAATAGTTTTGCATACAGCTCCAGAGCCTCAAGGCTGAGAGAGCATTGCCGAAAATCTTCATAGTCAAGCAAAACTGTTTCACGCTCATTGTCTTCGGTTTCCTTGAAAATGCAGTTTGTTGGCACTCCTTTAAAGAATCATAGAGTTCACCCAAGCTATATGTTCTTTTAGATGTCTATCTAAATCTGATGAATCTCCTATATCTTCTGTCGGGGTTTCGTGTCTTGAGAGGAACACAAGTACCTCGGGAACACCCTTGAGGTTATCGAACACAGGGGGCTAAGAGCAACACTCCAAGCTTCCCAAAGCCATGGCGACGATAGAACAATGCAAAATTAGATCTTGCTCACGCATTGTGCATATATCTAGCAAAACTTATCTTGTGTCTCTACTTTTTTGTTGAAACATCAACTAGATGAAACCAAAGATGAAGTATGAGCTAGAGGGTGATACACACGCTTCAAAGTTCTGATGAATAATTTTTCAAGAATTATCATGATGGCACCATTTGTGGAGAGCGGTTTTGTGATGTACTCATGCAATTTAGACTTTATCATCCTCTATGCACCTCACGTTCATTTGCCCTCATGCTTATATGTATGTATTACCATTCATTGGTTCAAGGACAAAAGCTTCTATATATATCCCCAACTGAATCCATTCGCTACTTGATTGTATGTCAAGGAGATTTAGCTACCAACTTTTTTTTGCTTAGTTATTGTCCTCCATATTAATATTCGGTTCTACTAGTATATTATCAATGCTGAGGTGAGAAATTGGAGGAAACAAAAATGACAGAAGGGAGACACTACATACAGAACAAGGAGTTTGAATTCCTCTCCATTCAGCAGATCAGATCCACGACAACAACTACACAAATAACGCCTGTGTGAGTGGCATTGTTGCGAGGGACTTCGGTTACGCTATCGAAGATGGCCTCAAGGCATGGGAGACCATGCCGTTCGTGTTGCCCTGGAACAACAAACATCCCCCGATGCGTGCGTGGCGGTGCAGCCGATGGTGGTTGCCCTATGTTAGCCTAAACAATCTTGTTGGTTAATCAGTACAAGCTAGCACATACATGCACATGAGCATGGAGTGTGAAGAACGTGTGTCTTCACAGCATGAGGCGGTCAAGTATTTCAGCTTAGTTCAGACCATAGCAACACTAGTGAGGAATAGTATGATAGGATAGAGGTGGCTTGACTTCAGCATATTTTCACACTATTAGCTAGTACCTACCTAGCACTTTGTAGTACTCCCCTTTGTATAATACTCCCCCTTGTACCAGTTCAAAGCAATGCAATAAGAGCATTCAGCTCCAACTCTCTTTCTCTCTCCCGGTGAACTCTACTTCACTCAGCTTGTGTGTATGTGTGTGTTTTCTGTCTAGCAACAACAGCTGGTATCAGAGCCATTTGGTGTACGATCCAAGGCTTTGTAGTCGTCCGGTGTTTGATCCGCGACAATGACAGGGAAAGACGCAGACAATAAGTCTGAGGTGTCAAAGGCACGTGTGGACGTGTGGTGGAGAGGGTCATCCATGAGCACGGCGTGCCGGGACCGGCGCTGGTGCTCATTCACACCAACTATGTCGACTGGGCGTTCATCATGCGCGTCCAGCTGCAGGCGCAAGTCCTGTGGACAGTGGTCGACACCGGAGTTGGGAGTGAGCGCGACGACCGGCGGGCGCTGGGCGTCATCCTGCGGAATGTGCCGCCGGAGATGCTGCGCACGCTCACGGTCAAGGACTCCGCCAAGCTGGCTTGGGACGCCGTGAAGACGATGCGGATGGGCGTCGACCGCGTCCGCGAGGCCAAGGCGCAAACCCGGCGTGCTGAGTTCGAGGCACTCAAGTTCCACGATGGTGAGTCCGTGGAAGCATTCGTCATGCGGCTCACCGGCATCGTCACAAGGCGGTGCTCAAGTTCTTACGAGTTGTTCCGTGTCGGTACCGGCAAATGGCGATGACCATTGAGTCTTTGTGTGATACAAAGAACATGAGCATCGAGGAGCTCTGTGGCAGGCTTGTAGCTGTGGAGGAGCGCTACAACCTCGACGATGAGCCAACAAACTCGACAGCAGCCGGGCGCCTACTTCTCACGGAGGAGGAGTGGGCGGCGCGACAGCGCGGCCAGGAGCGTGGTGGATACACATCCACTGGTAGCGACAATATGGGGAAGGTTGCGGCCAAACCCATAACGTCGGCCAGACCCACACCTAGAGCCAGCGCCGGAGGCAACAACAAAAAGAAAGGAGACTACCGATATTGCGGCATCCCTGGGCATTGGGCTAAGGAGTGTCGCAAGAAGAAGCGCGACGAGGAGCGCCGGGAGCACGCCAACCTGGCGGTCAGCGAGGACGACGGCGGTCCTACACTTATGTCAGCACACGCCCGCGACATCGACAACACACTCGTGGAACACGTTGAAGAAGCTGTGTTCCTGAACGAGGCGCACGTAGGGCACGTCGACGAGGCCGTGTTTCCGAATGAGGAAAAGGTCTTCCCCAAGCAAGGACCAATGGCATCTGGTACCTCGACACAGGTGCGAGCAGTCACATGACTGGCACTGATGTCTACGGGAGCTTCTATTCTTGTAGACAGTGTTGGGCCTCCAAGAGCAGAGGTTTGTAGAACAGCAGCAAGTTTCCCTTAAGTGGATACCCAAGGTTTATCGAACTCAGGGAGGAAGAGGTCAAAGATATCCCTCTCATGCAACCCTGCAACCACAAAGCAAGAAGTCTCTTGTGTCCCCAACACACCTAATAGGTGCACTAGTTCGGCGAAGAGATAGTGAAATACAGGTGGTATGAATAAGCAGTAGCAACGGCAACGACACCGGAAAAGTGCTTTGCCCGGGACGAGTAAACAAGCGGTAGTAATGTAGCGAGTAGTAACGCGAGTAAAACAAGTAAACAAGCAGCGATAGCAGATATTTAGGAACAAGGCCTAGGGAATAGACTTTCACTAGTGGACACTCTCAACATTGATCACATAACAGAATAGATAAATGCATACTCTACACTTTTGTTGGATGATGAACACATTGCGTAGGATTACACGAACCCTCAATGCCGGAGTTAACAAGCTCCACAATAATGCTCATATTTTAGTAACCTTTAGTGTAAGATAGATCAAAAGACTAAACCAAGTACTAGCATAGCATGCACACTCGTCACCTTCATGCATATGTAGGAGGAATAGATCACATCAATATTATCATAGCAATAGTTAACTTTGCAATCTATAAGAGATCATGATCATAGCATAAACCAAGTACTAACACGGTGCACACACTTGTCACCTTTGCACACGTGCGGGAGGAATAAAACTACTTTAATAACACATCACTAGAGTAGCACATAGATAAATTGTGATACAAACACATTGCAATCATAAAGAGATATAAATAAGCACCTCACTATGCCATTCAACATTGAGTAAGTATTACGTGAAATATGGCCTAAGAGACCCACACGGTGCACACACTTGTCACCTTTACACACGTGGGACAAGGAGTCTCCGGAGATCACATAGGTAAAACTCACTTGACTAGCATAGTGACATCTAGATTACAAGCATCATCATATGAATCTCAATCATGTAAGGCAGCTCATGAGATTATTGTATTGAAGCACATAGGAGAGAGATGAACCACATAGCTACCGGTACAGCCCCGAGCCTCGATGGAGAACTACTCCCTCCTCATGGGAGCAGCAGCGGTGATGAAGATGGCGGTGGAGATGGCAGCGGTGTCGATGGAGAAGCCTTCCGGGGCACTTCCCCGCTCCGGCAGGGTGCCGGAACGGAGACTCCTGTCCCCCGGATCTTGGCTTCGCGATGGCGGCGGCTCGCGGAAGGTTTCGTGGTTTCGTCGAACGCCCCGAGGTTTTTAGGTCGGGGGCTTTATATAGGCGGAGAGGCGGCGCAGGAGGGCTTCGGGGGCCCACACCCTAGGGGGCGCCCCCCTTGGCCGCGCCGGGGTGTGGTGTGGTGGCCCTGCCCCCTTCTCTCGGCGGTTCTCGTGTGTTCTGGATGCTTCCGGGTAAAATAGGAACACGGGCGTTGATTTCGTCCGATTCCGAGAATATTTCGTTACTAGGATTTCGAAACCAAAAACAACGGAAAACAGGAACCGCACTTCGGCATCTTGTTAATAGGTTAGTTCCGAGAAAATGCACGAATATGACATAAAGTGTGCATATAACATGTAGATAACATCAATAATGTGGCATGGAACACAAGAAATTATCGATACGTTGGAGACGTATCGGCATCCCCAAGCTTAGTTCTCGCTCGTCCCGAGCAGGTAAAACGATAACAAAGATAATTTCGGAGTGACATGCCATCATAAACTTGATCATACTATTTGTAAAGCATATGTAGTGAATGCAGCGATCAAAACAATGTATATGACATGGGTAAACAACTGAATCATAAAGCAAAGACTTTTCATGAATAGCACTTCAAGACAAGCATCAATAAGTCTTGCATAAGAGTTAACTCATAAAGTAATAATTCAAAGTAAAGGTATTGAAGCAACACAAAGGAAGATGAAGTTTCAGCGGTTGCTTTCAACTTATAACATGTATATCTCATGGATAATTGTCAATGCAAAGCAATATAACAAATGCAATATGCAAATATGTAAGAATCAATGCACAGTTCACACAAATGTTTACTTCTTGAGGTGGAGAGAAATAGGTGAACTGACTCAATCAATAAAAGTAAAAGAAAGGTCCTTCAAAGAGGAAAGCATTGATTGCTATATTTGTGCTAGAGCTTTGGTTTTGAAAACATAAAGAGAGCATAAAAATAAAGTTTTGAGAGGTGTATGTTGTTGTCAACGAATGGTAGCGGGTACTCTAACCCCTTGCCAGACAAACCTTCAAAGAGCGGCTCCCATTTTATTTTATTTTTGGGTGGCACTCCTTCCAACCTTTCTTTCACAAACCATGGCTAACCGAATCCTCGGGTGCCTGCCAACAATCTCATAGCATGAAGGAGTGCCTTTTTATTTTAGTTTTATTATGATGACACTCCTCCCAACCTTTTGCTTACACAAGCCATGGCTAACCGAATCCTTCGGGTGCCGTCCAACAATCACATACCATGGAGGAGTGTCTATTTTTGTTAATTAATTTGGGACTGGGAATCCCATTGCCAGCTCTTTTTGCAAAATTATTGGATAAGCGGATGAAGCCACTAGTCCATTGGTGAAAGTTGCCCAACAAGATTGAAAGATAAACACCACATACTTCCTCATGAGCTATAAAACATTGACACAAATCAGAGGTGATAAATTTTGAATTGTTTAAAGGTAGCACTCAAGCAATTTACTTTGGAATGGCGGGAAATACCATGTAGTAGGTAGGTATGGTGGACACAAATGGCATAGTGTTGTTTGGCTCAAGGATTTGGATGCATGAGAAGTATTCCCTCTCGATACAAGGTTTAGGCTAGCAAGGTTGTTTGAAACAAACACAAGTATGAACTAGTACAGCAAAACTCACATAAAAGACATATTACAAGCATTATAGGACTATACATTGTCTTCCTTGTTGTTCAAACACCTTACTAGAAATTATCTAGACCTTAGAGAGACCAATTATGCAAACCAAATTTTAGCATGCTCTATGTATTCTTCACTAATAGGTGCAAAGTATATGATGCAAGAGCTTAAACATGAGCACAACAATTGCCAAGTATCACATTACCCAAGACATTATAGCAATTACTACATGTATCATTTTCCAATTCCAACCATATAACAATTTAACGAAGAGGAAACTTCGCCATGAATATTATGAGCTAAGAACACATGTGTTCATACGAACCAGCGGAGCGTGTCTCTCTCCCAAACAAGCATGATGTAATCCAATTTATTCAAACACAAACAAAAACAAAAGCACACAGACGCTCCAAGTAAAGTACATAAGATGTGACGGAATAAAAATATAGTTTCAGGGGAGGAACCTGATAATGTTGTCGATGAAGAAGGGGATGCCTTGGGCATCCCCAAGCTTAGATGCTTGAGTCTTCTTAGAATATGCAGGGGTGAACCACCGGGGCATCCCCAAGCTTAGAGCTTTCACTCTTCTTGATCATAGTATATCATCCTCCTCTCTTGATCCTTGAAAACTTCCTCCACACCAAACTCGAAACAACTCATTAGAGGGTTAGTGGACAATAAAAATTAACATGTTCAGAGATGACACAATCATTCTTAACACTTCTGGACATTGCATAAAGCTACTAGACATTAATGGATCAAAGAAATTCATCCAACATAGCAAAAGAGGCAATGCGAAATAAAAGGCAGAATCTGTCAAAACAGAACAGTCCGTAAAGATGGATTTTATTAGGCCACTAGACTTGCTCAAATGAAAATGCCCAAATTGAATGAAAGTTGCGTACATATCTGAGGATCATGCACGTAAATTGGCTTAATTTTCTGAGCTACCTACAGGGAGGTAGACCCAGATTCGTGACAGCAAAGAAATCTGGAACTGCGCAGTAATCCAAATCTAGTACTTACTTTACTATCAAAGACTTTACTTGGCACAACAAAACATAAAACTAAGATAAGGAGAGGTTGCTACAGTAGTAAACAACTTCCAAGACACAAATATAAAACAAAGTACTGTAGCAAAATAACACATGGGTTATCTCCCAAGAAGTTCTTTCTTTATAGCCATTAAGATGGGCTCAGCAGTTTTAATGATGCACTCGCAAGAAATAGTATTTGAAGCAAAAGAGAGCATCAAGAGGCAAATTCAAAACACATTTAAGCCTAACATGCTTCCTATGCATAGGAATCTTGTAAATAAACAAGTTCATGAAGAGCAAAGTAACAAGCATAGGAAGATAAAACAAGTGTAGCTTCAAAAATTTCAGCACATAGAGAGGTGTTTTAGTAACATGAAAATTTCTACAACCATATTTTCCTCTCTCATAATAACTTTTAGTAGCAACATGAGCAAACTCAACAATATAACTATCACATAAAGCATTCTTATCATGAGTCTCATGCATAAAATTATTACTCTCCACATAAGCATAATCAATTTTATTAGTTGTAGTGGGAGCAAATTCAACAAAGTAGCTATCATTATTATTCTCATCAAGTGTAAGAGGCATAGTATAATCACAACAAAATTTACTCTCCATAGTAGGTGGCACCAAAAGACCAATATCATTATAATCATCATAAATAGGAGGCAAAGTATCGTCAAAGAAAATTTTCTCCTCAATGCTTGGGGGACTAAAAAGATCATGAAAACCAGCTTCCCCAAGCTTAGAACTTTCTATATTATTATCAACAATGGTGTTCAAAGCGTTCATACTAATATTACTACCAGCATGCAAATAAGATTCCATAGGTTTTTTAATTTTCGCATCAAACAATCCATGTTTTAAATCAGGAAATAGAATAAGAAGCTCACTCTTGTACATTATGCCAAACTAGTGTAAACAAGAAACAACAAGATGCAATTGCAGGATCTAAAGGAAATAGCTTTGAGCACACACACAACGGCGCCGGAAAAATACTTTACACGAGACCGTAGTATGAGAGCCTTTTACCTTTCCTCCCGGCAACGGCGCCGAGAAAATAGCTTGATGTCTACGGGAGCTTCTATTCTTGTAGACGGTGTTGGGCCTCCAAGAGGAGAGGTTTGTAGAACAGCAGCAAGTTTCCCTTAAGTGGATACCCAAGGTTTATCGAACTCAGGGAGGAAGAGGTCAAAGATATCCCTCTCATGCAACCCTGCAACCACAAAGCAAGAAGTCTCTTGTGTCCCCAACACACCTAATAGGTGCACTAGTTCGGCGAAGAGATAGTGAAATACAGGTGGTATGAATAAGCAGTAGCAACGGCAACGACACCGGAAAAGTGCTTTGCCCGGGACGAGTAAACAAGCAGTAGTAATGTAGCGGTAGTAACGCGAGTAAAAGCAAGTAAACAAGCAGCGATAGCGATATTTAGGAACAAGGCCTAGGGAATAGACTTTCACTAGTGGACACTCTCAACATTGATCACATAACAGAATAGATAAATGCATACTCTACACTTTTGTTGGATGATGAACACATTGTGTAGGATTACACGAACCCTCAATGCCGGAGTTAACAAGCTCCACAATAATGCTCATATTTTAGTAACCTTTAGTGTAAGATAGATCAAAAGACTAAACCAAGTACTAGCATAGCATGCACACTGTCACCTTCATGCATATGTAGGAGGAATAGATCACATCAATATTATCATAGCAATAGTTAACTTCGCAATCTATAAGAGATCATGATCATAGCATAAACCAAGTACTAACACGGTGCACACACTGTCACCTTTGCACACGTGCAGGAGGAATAAAACTACTTTAATAACACATCACTAGAGTAGCACATAGATAAATTGTGATACAAACACATTGCAATCATAAAGAGATATAAATAAGCACCTCACTATGCCATTCAACATTGAGTAAGTATTACGTGAAATATGGCCTAAGAGACCCACACGGTGCACACTACTGTCACCTTTACACACGTGGGACAAGGAGTCTCCGGAGATCACATAGGTAAAACTCACTTGACTAGCATAGTGACATCTAGATTACAAGCATCATCATATGAATCTCAATCATGTAAGGCAGCTCATGAGATTATTGTATTGAAGCACATAGGAGAGAGATGAACCACATAGCTACCGGTACAGCCCAGAGCCTCGATGGAGAACTACTCCCTCCTCATGGGAGCAACAGCGGTGATGAAGATGGCGGTGGAGATGGCAGCGGTGTCGATGGAGAAGCCTTCCGAGGGCACTTCCCCGCTCCGGCGGGTGCCGGAACAGAGACTCCTGTCCCCGGATCTTGGCTTCGCGATGGCGGCGGCTCGGGAAGGTTTCGTGGTTTTCGTCGAACGCCCCGAGGTTTTTAGGTCGGGGGCTTTATATAGGCGGAGAGGCGGTGCAGGAGGGCTTCACGGGGGGCCCACACCCTAGGGGGCGCGCCCCCCCTTGGCCGCGCCGGGGTGTGGTGTGGTGGCCCCGCCCCCTTCTCCGGCGGTTCTCGTGTGTTACGGATGCTTCCGGGTAAAATAGGAACCTGGGCGTTGATTTCGTCCGATTCCGAGAATATTTCGTTACTAGGATTTCCGAAACCAAAAACAGCGAGAAAACAGGAACTGGCACTTCGGCATCTTGTTAATAGGTTAGTTCCAGAAAATGCACGAATATGACATAAAGTGTGCATATAACATGTAGATAACATCAATAATGTGGCATGGAACACAAGAAATTATCGATACGTTGGAGACGTATCAGGCACCAAGGAGGTGTTCACGGTGCTGGACGAGAGTGTCCACGACACAGTGAAGCTTGGAGATGGGTCGCTTGTCGGCATCCACGGACGCGGCTCCATGCTCTTCAAGTTCCAGAATGGCGAGCCTCGCTTTCTCACCGAGGTATACTACATCCCCAAATTGAGAAGTAATATTATCTCACTCGGAGAGATGGATGAAGCTGGATGCAAGGTTCTGACCGAGAACGGTGAGCTGCACATCTACGACCGCGCGCGGAAGCTGCTGACACGCATGTCGCGTAGCAAGAACCGGCTTTACACGGTCGGCCTGAACCTGACCGCGCCGGTATGCATGCTGTCCAAGCTCGATGACATGTCATGGCTGTGGCATGCTCGCTATGGCCACCTCCATTTCCGCGCACTTGGGGACATGACGTGCAAGCACATGGTGCAAGGCGCACCCATCATCGAGCAAGTCGAACAAGTCTGTGATGGCTGGACGCTCGGCAAGCAGCATCGAAGACCATTTCCGCAAGCATCCTCGTATCGAGCCAAGGAGAGGTTCGAGCTCGTGCACACTGACTTGTGCGGGCCGATCACACCGGCGACACCCAGCGGCAACAAATATTTTTTGCTTGTCGTTGATGATTTTAGCAGGTACATGTGGCTGGGAGGTGCTCAAGAGCAAGGATGAAGCCTTTGCTCGTTTCTGCAAGATCAAGGCACGGGCGGAGGCAGCGAAGAAGTGCAAACTTCTTGCTTTCCATTCTAATCGAGGAGGCGAATTCAACTCCGACGAGTTTAGTGCATTCTGCAACCAGAACGACATCAAGCACTTCACCACTGCGCCATACTCCTCACAGCAAAACGGTGTTGTCGAGCACCGAAACCAAATTGTCGTCGAAATGGCGAGGTGTCTCCTCAAAAGCATGGGCATGCCTGCCATGTTTTGGGTCGAGGCGGTGAGAACGGCGGTGTACATCCTGAATCGGGCACCGACCAGGAGCGTGGATGGGAAAACCCCATATGAAGCCTGTCATGACAAGAAGCCACATGTGTAGTGTGGTGACCCGGCATACCACTGCATGGTGTAGTATGCAAGTCTGATATAACACCAATGAAACACCGTTCCACTAGTATTATATCGCTCAGAGTGGTACAACAGAAACATATGCGGGTCCAAGGCATGTCTATAGAATTACAACATTGACTCGGTTACATAAGATCATCACGACCCTCCTACTTTACAATGAGGTAAAGCCGCAAATAACTCCGGAAGAACGACTCGTAGACTAGTCTTATCACGAACTCTATTTGTAGAGTATTTAACTAGCTACGAGAGGCTATGAATAGATTCTAGCTAAATAGGGGCTAAGTTTAGGAAGCTAGTTCCTTTCTATTGCTAATCTAGGTTTCTCCTTGTTGGATGTGGTATCCGCCTCTTCTGACAGGTTCCTGTCCCTTGAAGTAGTTGTTGACTCCTCGATCTTCGTGTTGCACTGTAGATCCTTCTTCGATGCCTCCATATCTAAGCAGGGGATTTAAGAGTGGGATGAGTACGAGCGTACTCAACAAGTTCATTATAGGAAAGAGGTGTTTAATGCACTAGCTACAGCATTAGACCATAAAGTCTAATACCAATGCAGGTTTTCATAACCATTTCTTCAAGAGGTTGCTTTTATTCCGAAGAACTATGTCCGTCAGCCTTCACCGGTTTACTAGAACTTCATGGAGCTCCTTTCCGGCCGCGTTCGCAGTTCCATATCCTGGAACGAGGAGTGACGAGTCACGGTTCTTTACACTCTGCAGAGGTGTGTTGCTTTACCCATAAGAGATCTTAACCTTGGTGCCAACCGGCGTACTCCCCGTCCACACTTCCTTTGGTGTGAGACCCGGTATAAGGTCATAGCCAATCATATTCCTCCGCTACCTCGCACACCCACCCTTTTGTAAGATTGTCTTCCCCTATATCTATGGTGAGACCGACCCAGGCATTTGTTCTCCCCTATACCAATTAAGGTAGACCGTTCCGAACAATTTTTATATGCCCTGCCCTATCAACCATAGATAGACCGTTCGGACACCTTACAATCCATCATAGACCGCATTACCGTGGGGACTTTAGGCTTCCCCAGCCCACCGCTTGTCCCTCAGGATACAAGTGTCTACGGCAAGCGCATCCGTTGATGTACAAGAGATAGAAATACGATTGACTATTCCGTCCCACTCCAGATCTTATGGTTAACACGGGTATTACGGCACAAGAATCACTGGCGACATTTGTTGTTTAATCCTAGATGGATATAAACCCGTGCAATGGAACCTCCACCATATCAACACAATCCATGGTTCCATTGCCCACCACATAGTCATATTCATAGTTATGAAAGTAGTGGTTTTGGTTTTTATGCAATAGTGATAACCATAATACTTTGCAAGTAATTTGATAGAAATACTCAAATGACATGAGCAAGTGATGAACTTGCCTTTCTTGACTGCAAGATTATGCAGGCAAGGTCTTCGGTGCGCAATAACTCCAAATTCTGAAATAGCATCATCGTCCGGTAAGGACGATGTTTAAAAGATTGGCAAGGATGCAATAATGCATAAGTATGAGATGCAATCGCTCTAAGCGTGACCTAACCCCGATGATTTAGGATTAGTGAGTGGTAATGATTGGTTTAGGGTGTGTTGCACTTTTAGAGTGATTCACAAACAAGGTTCTTATTCAGGTGTGATTACTTGGTATCATGAACAGGTAGATAATAAAGTACGATAATCAATTGAGCACACAAAGAATGATAATTGGCATAATGTTAACATGTAAAGAACAGGTTGTCGGTTTTAGTACTATATGGCATGGTTAATGATTACTTGTTATATTCTTCAAAAGAATAACTTTTGAAGAACATGTTCTTTAATGAAGAACAAGTATGACAATTGGGTTTGTGTTTTGTTATAATTTATTCTGGTTCCAAGTAGTTTCTGGAGTAAGTATAAGATGGATCACAACATAGTTGGATTCATCAGCAACTAGGGCTTGTAAGGTTGAGATAAGCCTAGGCATCTTAAGCAATACATTATGCATGGTTGTTGTCAGGGTTGGTTTATCTTGCTAGTGATAGCTGGCTAGGGTTTATAGGTCCTTATAAGCAGGGTTGGTGATGATTCCTTATTTTTTTCAAAAGAATAACTTTTGAAGAACATACTTCTTAAATAATAAGAAGTATATCAATTAGGGTTGAGGTTGTCTAAGTTTTGCTACTGGATCCACTAAGTAAGGAATTATTGGCTCCTAAATATGATGGTTCATAATTATGAAGTATTTGTAGGGTTCAGTGGACTATGGTTATGTAATGATAAATATTGAGCCTAGATGCTATTTGGGTTCATCACAATAGTGTGATGCTAAGCATGGATGAATAAGGATGATGGTTTTGACAGTAGAAGCTAGGATTTAAACTTGGTTGATCCTACTTGATCAACTAGGTTTAGTGATATGCATACATGGAATACTAAATTGCTAGTGATAGGTTCTACATTTTATGTGGACATAGGTATGTCTTTTAGTTGCTAAGGGTGGCTCTATGATTTGAATTGAAGTACCATGATCACCTGTTCTAACCTTGGGTTTAGGTTAGAAGCAAATTAGGGTTCACATGTAATGATAGAACTAGGGTTCCTACTTAATTTAGGGTTGTAGGAGTCACATGAAATGATAGGGCTATAATATCATTCCATGTGGAATTTAGGGTTTGCTATTTACAATGTAATTCTATGATTAATAACTTCATGTTAAAGTTGAAGTTCTTAATAATTTTGAAATAAAATTAATATTTAATTTGGCTTTTTAATATTTTTAAATAATTTACTAATTAGGGTAATTATTAATCAGGGTTTAATTCTCTCTAATAATGATTTACCAAATTAATAAAATAAAGAAATTAGTTTTAATGTTTTCTTTATTTATTTACTGGTTTTTATTTAATTTGGAAAGTTTTCCTAATTATTAAATTTTATTTGAATTTATAATTAATTAAACACGGCTTAAATAACAAGTATTAAATAATTGAATTTTTATTAAAATAAAAATTTGATTTTATATTTTTATTGGATAGATTTTTCTTTTCTAAGAATTTTGATATCTTATTTGTATTTTTCCGAGTTAATATGAATTTTATATAAATTCTCAAAGTTGCAGTAGTAATTGGATTGAAATAAAATGAAAAGGAAATACTAAACACACCCAGGCTAACCTACACGCAGAGGCTGACCAGTGGGCCAGTGGTCCACGTGGACTGCCACGTGAGCGTGGACTGGTCAAAATCGAGACCATGTCCAGAGCTCATAGTGGCCGGCGAATTTGGCAACGACGGCGAGTTTCCGGCGACCACCGGTTGCGCGCTGATGTCTGTGCTACTCTACGCGACGCGGGGATTCTAATGGTGGTGGCGCCGCCCACTTTTGGTCGCCGGCGCTTGCCCGACGGCAAGGCCGAGCGGCGGAGCTCGCAGGTCCACGACGATGGCTCGGTACAGAGAGCTGGGGAGGTTGCGAAGCAGTCCATGAGGTGCAGGAGCTCACCATGAATGCGTAGGAAAGCTCAGGCGAGGTCGGGGTGGCCGGACGGCGACTCCACCGTCGACGGAGACGGTGGCCGGGCGCGAAGAAGAGGAGCCTGGCGGGGTTGATTTAGGTCGCTCCGCCTCGATTCCTCGCGCAGGCGAAGCAAGTCGAGCATGGCGGAGCTGATGGCGTCCTCAGCGTGGCTCGGGGATGCCCCAATCGACGATGGTGAGGGATGGCCTGAGATGCTAGGGTTTCAATTTGGGGGAAAATGAAGCAGGGAGGAGGAGAAATTGGAAGCTAGGGTTTCGGCCAGGGCTTTATACGACGATCTTTGGGTCGTCGGTGGTCGCGCAGTCAGCAATGGCGGCCGGGACGTGGCTCTCTGGTCGACGCCGTGGCGCCCTCCCGTGCTCGCAGAGACGAAGGAGACGAAGGCGTCTTCGTCCACTTCGTGTTTATCCGAAGGGGTATTGGGCTGGGTTGGTTCTGGTGGGCTTGGCCTTTGGTGGTTGCTCCACGGGCTACTGCTGGGCTGTGGTGGTGGGCTGCTCCACGGGCTACACGGCCAGGTGAGTATTTCTTTTATTTTTTTCTCTGTTTTGATTTCTCCTATTGTATATTTTCTATTTTTAACTCATAATTGAATTCAATTCTATTTGCAGATATTTGTAATGATGCTAATTCATTTAAGATTTAGTATACTAACTATTGTTTCCCTATTCTATTTTGAATTCTTATTTTATATTGAATTACTTGCATATTTGTGAATTCAATTAAAATAACAATTGGACATAATCTTATATTTTTACTTTAATTCTCTTTTTATTATGCAATCATTTCTGTTTAGAATTATGAGAGTTGATATTTTCATCTCAAAGTATTTCAGAGATTGTTACTATTTCTTGGTTTCCATTTGAGGAATTAATCACTGGCATTTGATGTGAGCAACATTTTCTTAGGATTTTGTAGGTTTGATAATAACCCAAAATCAAGGTTAGTATTAGTACTATATTTTGAATAAAACCTAAAATCCTAGAGTATGCATTACTCTCCTCAAGGTTGGGCTTTATTTACGAGAGATAAGTGGTTCACCACCCATGGATTTAATTATGAGTTTAAGCACTAGATGTTTCTTAGGGTTAATTAGTGAAGCATAGAATTTAGCTAATGAGCAATTGGTTTGAATCTCAATTATGGTCTGGTTTTATAATTGTAATCACCCAAGTTATTTACAACTAGGTTTGAGATATAATTCTGGGTTGTAGAGTTGAGATGACACCATATTGCATGTGCTAGGGTTTAATCTCCCCTAACCATGATAAGGTGGTTGTTTACTTAACATTTTATGTTCTCCTCTAGTTACTATGATATTGAGAATTAGTTTTATCTTCTACCAATTGGCTTCTATTGTTAACCTCAATTTATCATTTAAGTAACTTCATTGGTTATAGTTCTTTTTATAGTTAACTTTGGTCATATGGATATATGGTTTCTTACCATATGAAGCATAGTTTTTAACTCTAAGGTTTTCTTAGGTTCATTAATTTATGAAATATAGATAGGGTAGGATTCTATTTGTGATCACCAAGTGGTTCATAAGTAAGATTGGGATATAAGCCTAGGGTTGCTTATTAGTGATCTCCCATGATTTCATGTGATGAATAATATCTACTGATCATATAGTGTTAGCATTTGGATTGCTCTCCTATTTCTCCAGACTATGGTCATGGATTAGGCTTGATCCACTTGTTCTTAATATCCTTATCTCAAGTTCTTAGGGTTGATGATCATTACTCAATTTATAATGATCAAGGTTTGGCTTCTAAGTTATCTATCAAGAATTTAGGTTTCTCACTCCCAAGATTAAGTATTGTCTTGATGAACTAAGGTATAGCACTTCTATTTTACTTTCTAGGACAGGCATTTTATGGTTGTCTCAATAATTTATACCCCAGAAGAATTGTCTGAGATATACACTTAGAGTTCTTCTTAATCAATGATGATATGATCATCTGGTTATATGGATAGTTCTCTTCCTTACTTTATCAATTCATGGATAGGGTATTATTTCATGTGATATTAGGTTATCTCACCACTCCAAGGGAAATGGTTTACAACCTAATACTTTAGTTCAAAGATTGTCCTATATTCTCAATAGGTGAAGCTAGAATTAGTATGATTGGTCTCTCTTATTTGGGGAAGGTCTTTAATACTAACCTAAGATTAGGCTCCATAGAGGTTGATGTGATCATCAATCTCTATGTTTAGCATATATGGTTTCTCTCTCTAAGAAATGTCTTGAATAATACTCAAAGGTTCCTCTTGAAGATGATGATTAGAATACTTGGATGTATATCCAAGGTTTAGCTCAAGGTTTTCCATTGCTTCCCTAATGAATACTATAGAACTCTCACCTCTATAGGTTTGATGTGTAATAACTTGGAATATAGAAGAATATATACTTCTTGAGTGGATCTCCTTGTTATAATTCCAATGTTACAGTGGAATGAATACCATGAGGTTTAATGTAGGATCATGGGTTAGTTTAAGGCATGGAAAAGATAAGTGAAGAATGGTTTCCCAATTATTGTTACTTGATTCCCAATTAATTGTAGGTTCATATGTTATGGCAGGGAATTTCATATTATGATCTTTTATGAGATCAAGCAATTGATCATTGGGTAAAGTGTTGTTGTGTTAATTATTAGTTCCATTTGATCTAACCCCTTAGATCAAATCATCTCTACCCAAAACAAGGTTTTAACAAAGTCACATTGAGGTTTATAGCGCTTGACTTGATGAGCTACTTCAGTTCCACCAAGGTCAAGTGAAACTTCAGTTCATCGTGATCTGTTTTACTTTAAAGCGCGAAAATTCCCCAGATTTTCTATGCATGAATGCAATGCACACATCTGTTTCCTCTATTTTTGTAACCCCAAAACCTGGGATATTACATGTAGCACTTTCGCACATTTGGTTTCACTGGGCATGTCAAGAATATCGGGCCGGGGTTGAACAAACTCTCGGACTGATCAACACCGATGGTGATGATTGGCTATGAGGAGGGCTCATACTGCTACATGTTGTATGATCCCGTGACCAAGAAGCTGCACATCTCCAGGGATGTGGTGTTCGAGGAACATCATTCCTGGGAGTGGAACAATGAGGGTGCATCGACGGAACGCACCAATGCGCTTGCTGCACCATCGTCGTTCACGGTGGCATATGAGGTAAACGAGGCGGTAACCACCGGGGGTGCAAGCGGCAACCCCGGGACGACGCAAGGAGCGACTACGCCAACAACATCGCTGGAGCCTCGTATGCCTGTTGCGGTTAATCCCGCTCATGACAGGTGGGCGATGCCACTCGAGTAGGATGCCAACTTGGACTCCAAGTCTGGACCGCGTCAGTATCGCCGAATCGACGACCTGTACAATGACACTGCACAAGTCGAGGCGGAGTACATCGGCTTGTGCTTGTTCACTGTCGACGAGCCAGCCACAGTGCAGGAGGCACTTGGTGCGGCTTGTTGGAAGCAAGCCATGGACGCTGAGATGGCGGCGATCCTCGAGAACAAGACATGGGAGCTCACAACACTCCCAGCTGGCGAGCGATCCATCGGGCTCAAGTGGGTCTTCAAGGTGAAGCGTGACCCTGCCGGCAACATCGTCAAGCACAAAGCCCATCTGGTCGCAAAAGGCTATGCGCAGAAACAGGGGGTGGACTTTGACGAGGTGTTTCGCGCCAGTGGCACAAATGGAGACGGTGCGCCTGTTGCTCGCCCTCGCCGCACACAACGGGTGGCAAGTCCATCATATGGACGTAAAATCGGCATTTCTCAATGGTCATCTTGCCGAGGAGGTGTACGTGCATGAACCTGCGGGCTATGAGAAGAAGAATAAGGAGGGCCATGTGCTACGCCTCCGAAAGGCGTTGTACGGACTTCGGCAAGCGCCACGAGCTTGGAACGCCAAGCTGGACATGTCGCTCAAGTCACTTGGGTTCGAGCGTTGTCCAATGGAGCATGCAGTGTACAATCGAACTGCAGGTGATGGCTACCTGCTTGTTGGGGTGTACGTCGACGACCTCATCATCACTGGCTCTAGCGTCACCGACATCGCCAAGTTCAAGGATGAGATGCAGAGGTTGTTCTGCATGAGCGACCTTGGTCTCCTCAGCTACTACCTCGGGATTGAGGTCAAGCAAGGTGATGGAGAAATCACTATCGGGCAGAGCGGCTATGCTGGAAAAATCTTGGAGATAGCTGGGATGAGTGGATGAAACTCCTGCCACACACCCATGGAGTGTAGACTCAAGCTTGGGAAGAAGAATGGCGGCGCCGCAGTGGATGCGACGCTGTACAGGAGCATCATCGGTAGCCTCCGCTACTTGGTGAACACGAGGCCGGACATATCCTACGCGGTTGGCATTCTCAGCCGATTCATGGAGTCGCCGGCGGAGCAGCATTGGGCTACTATGAAGCAGCTACTAAGGTACGTTCGTGGCACGGCGAACTATGGCTGCAGGTACAAAAAGGGAGACACAGCGGTGCCGACGCTGGTGGGGTATAGTGATAGTGACCTCGCCGGGGACGTCGACGACTGCAAGAGCACTACCGGGATCATCTACTTTCTCGGTTCAAGTGCAGTCACTTGGGCATCACAGAAGCAGAAGGTGGTTGCGCTCTCCTCATGCGAGGCAGAGTACATCGCTGTAGCTACTGCAACATGTCAGGGGGTGTGGCTCAGCAGGCTCATCGCGGAGCTGCTCGGAACCACTCCAGCCAAGGTGAAGCTCATGGTGGACAACAAGTCAGCAATTGCGCTGAGCAAGAACCCGGTGCATCACGATCAGAACAAACACATACATACGAAGTTCCACTATATTCGTGAGTGCATCGAAGAATGCAAGATTGATGTTATGCATGTTCGCACTGATGGCAGCTCGCAGACATCTTCACCAAGGCGCTGGGCAAGATCAAATTCGTGGAGATGAGACAGAAGCTTGGCGTGTGGATTTGGCATGATGGCAACAAGTTTGAGAGGGTGAATGTTAGCCTAAACAATCTTGTTGGTTAATCAGTGCAAGCTAGCACATACATGCGCATGAGCATGGAGTGTGAAGAACGTGTGGGCATGGAGTGTGAAGAACGTGTGTCTTCACAGCATGAGGCGGTCAAGTATTTCAGCTTAGTTCAGACCATAGCAACACTAGTGAGGAATAGTATGATAGGATAGAGGTGGCTTGACTTCAGCATATTTTTACACTATTAGCTACTCCCTCCGGTCCTTTTTAATTGACTTAAATTTAGTACAAAATTGTACTAAATTCGAGTCAATTAAATCAGACCGGAGGGAGTAGTACCTACCGTAGCACTTTGTAGTAGTATAAATACCCCCCTTGTACCAGTTCAAAGCAATGCAATAAGAGCATTTAGCTCCAACTCTCTCTCTCCTGTGAACTCTACTTCACTCAGCTTGTGTGCGCGTGTGTTTCCTGTCTAGCAACAACAACTGGTATCAGAGCCATTTGGTGTACGATCTAAGGCTTTGTAGTCGTCCGGCGTTTGATCCAAGGGCTTCTTAACCACCAATCTACCGTTATGGGATACGGGATCACCCTATAAGATGAAATCTTCGGAGATCCACAAGAGTTTGATTTAAGGTCCTGAAAAATTCGTGGGATGCAGACTTCTCCGAGCAAGGTTACACTAGAATTGAGAGGGGAAACAACATTCGTAGACTGGTTTATGGGAGTCGACAAAGGCGTAGCCTGGTTACGCGCGCCGAGCCATACCAGGTTATATTTGACTGAGTTATTCGGGTCTGTTGCTCGTGGTGCAGACTGCAGAGGTTGTAAACCAGGTTGTAGCGGAGACATTGATGCGACCGGTATACGAGCAATTACCCAAAGACTAAATGTTAATCTCCCAAGAATATGCTGAACCGATGCCTGATTCGCTGCAGGCCGTTCGTTATTCAATCGTGCCGGCCGTTGTCTTTCCGGTTTCTTCACTCGCTCGCCCAGTTTTAGCTGCAGGGCCATCGTCGTCGTTCAGACATTTCAATCCGCACGAGACCGACCTGTTACCCTATGAGTGAGCTCTGAGCGCGAGGCCATGGCGGGGGAGGCGTACATGAAGCAGCTCCGCGCGCACCCGCTCCTCACCAAGGCTGTCAGCTCTGGTGTGCTCGCCAGCTGCAGCGACGCCATCGCCCAGAAGATCGCCGGCATTATATGTAACAATGCTTACATTCATTATCACTGTTTGTATTTTCCTTAAATCTAAACAATATTACGTAGAAAAGTTATGTGAAATTCAATTGTATTTTCTTGTAATAAAATCATTCATCTCGCTGAATCTCCTTATGTAAAAAAATAAACTGTAGATAATGTTTAGTATGTATCACTCGTTATGTTAGTGTACTTACATGTATCGAGATCCAGTTTTACATTGTTAATATCTAGGTCGAGAGCTGTAAGTGCACCTAAAAAAATGTAAACTGTATCTCCCCTAAAATAAATAGTACTTCCTCCGTGTCTTAATATACTATAATTGGTTGTAATAGCATCTTATATTAAGAGACAGGGGGAGTGTATCATCACAGAAAGAAGCACGTCTATTTTCCTTAGACCTACCTCGATAAAGAAAATGATTTTTACAACCTTATGTAAGACGCCACTATGAGATAGCTCTCCCGCCTCTCCCACCTTGTCAGCGGTGTCAGATATTGCGAGACTGATATGTTATATTGTTCAAGTGTGTTAGTCTTCGCTGCATACTTATCGATCGATGGAGGAGGAAGATGAGTTCGCAAGTGAAGAGTGATGGTCTTGATCGGTGCCTAATAAGGAATAGCGATTCCCGGCAAAAAATATGCCTCCCATATCGTTGTTAGCTTTAGTTTGTTACTGTTGAAATAGTGTATAGTTATAGTAATCGTGTTGCTGTAAATTTTCAGCTCGAAAGGTTTATAAACCGAGTCTGGCATGAATGAGAAGTAACAAAGGAGAATCAATCAGACTCTAGCGTAGCATAGGGGTTTCTTCATGTATATGGTTCCTCAATTCTGAAAATTCCCAATTGTCTCTTGATTCCACACCAATCCATCTACCAAATAATTGGTGCGTTACAAAGGTATCAGACTGCAGTCCTTACTTGTATCGTTTTCGCGGAGGCAAATCAAATCTGAATGGAGGAAGGTTGGCTCTCTCTTAAAATCCCATCACACCCTCCCAGTCCCAGATTCATGGTGGAAATGAGGAAAGTTTCGCCAGCCGTGACATTTGTGACGACGGTGGAGTGTTCAATCTTTCAGCACGAACACCTGCACTAATTGGAGATAACTTTTTTGATCTTGGTGACATAACTACGTGGTAATATGAAGAAAAAGAAAGAATCAAGGGATGGATCTAAAGTCTACAGGTTGCATCAAGTATGTACTAGTGATTAGCGAATGATGTACAAAAGGACCTACTCATATAAACAAGCTCCATTCGGAAGCACTCCTTTTCCAAATAGAAATCAGTAATACCACGCAGGTAGAATTCACGATGCCGATCCAACATCTAACAGAACACGAACCGAGCATGAACCTATTTGATCACTCTGCAGTCTGCTAGCTTAAACATTTCAGAATACATGCCGTAAGACATTTCCACAGTTGCATGCATGTAATCTACAGAGAATACACTAAAACACAAACGGAAATTCTGACCGCTATCAAAAGACCTGTTTCTTGTTGGATTTCAAGTGGTTGGTGCCTTTCTGCGCATTGACATTTGACAGCAAATAGCTCTTGTGCTGAATCTCATATATTCTCCTCAAAGCGAGACATCTAAAATTTGAGTCATACAGCAAGGGGCAGACTTCCCCCACGCATATCATCAGATAGCAATTTTTTACACAAAGCAGACGGTGCCTAATAATGTGTGTCAGAAGGAACATTCAGCAAGGGGAATAAGGAAAAAATGCGAAAAATCAAATGGGACCATCACTTCTGCTTCTTAGATTTCTTCGGCGGGTTTTTAGCGAGCGCCTCGCCCTAGTCGTCAGACAAGCCCTCGACGGACTCATCGGGGACGTCGTTCGAGGCGTTGTGCCTGGTGATGTAGTCCTTGAGGATGACCATGCTCTTCTCCCTCATCGCCGCCAGCTGCTCCGACAGTGTCACAGACTCGGAGCTGACCGCGAAGGACTCTGCTCCGAGAACCAGGGTGGCCTTCGCTCTCGGATGAGGAGCCGTCGCAGCGGCGGAGCTCAATTGGTCCATTGTTCTCCACTAGGCCTGCCTGGCAGGAAAATTTGGTACAGACATTAGGAACCACTGACGGGAAGGTACTTTATGGTAACTTCGCAAACTTGACATGTAGCTGAACTCTTTGCCAGTGCAAAGCAATGTACTCCTGGCTATGCTAGCAATGGTTACGAGTCGAGGGAGTCGAGCCAAGTCGTTGGGGTACCGACTCATAGACTAGTCTAGACTACTCATCGACTAGTCGATATGTACAGCAACAGTAGCTAGTACAAAATACTCAACCAGATAGGAGATTTAGTAACTAAATCGACATAGGTTCAACACAAGTTACATAACATAATAATGCTAGAACCTATAAGTTCATGGCATAGGCCTCAAATTATCTTGTCTAGATGATGAAACAATGTCTTTGAACTTCAGCTCCATCCTCCACGTTTAAATATTGCTCCATAGCTCTAAACTTCCTTGTATTTAAGAAGTTATGGATTTCATTCTTAATTTCCACCGACACCTCTAGACAGTAGTCCACCCTGAATTGAGTCGATCGACTCGAACACCACGACTAGTCTAGACTAGTCCACAACTAGTCGCTTGACCGCTCCACTCGTTGAATTAGTCGAGTCGAGCAAGCTAGTCGACAGTCAAGTTAGGACTCATAGACTAGTCGCACGACTAGTCTATACTAGTAATCCATGTATGCTAGTGGCAATTAGAGGCAGTTCTGAAATTATTCAGGCCCTTACAGAGACTCAATCTAAGTAGAATAATTCGGACTAAAACGAGTAATGGGGATTAGAAGGTAGGAGGTGGCATTTTACAGATGCGGCTCTGCACCTACACACTGCAACCAAATTCAGTCTTCCTCCATGGCTCAGAAACGCGTTCCATACATACAGCGGCATAGATGTTTCCGAAATCGTATCCAGTACTTGTGAACACTAAATCCTGATGAACCAAAGTTCATAGATGTTTGCGATTAGAAGGCATAGATGTTTGCGATTGATGCTGCAAGAAGCAGCGATTTGGGCATGACGAAGAGGGGTAGGGTGAGGGGCGGTAAGGGAGGTTGAGTGAAACCTTACGCCAGGGGGCGGAGAGGCGGCGGCGGCGCGGATCCTGTACCGCCGGGCGGAGAGGCGACGGGGAGGTAGAGTGTGCGGCGGCGCGCCGACGGCCGGTGGTCTTCCCGTTGTTTAGGACAGCACGCGCGGTTAGGCGTGACAGCAAAAACCAGCCAGGGCCGGGACCAGCCATGGTCTAGAAATAGTAGTGGGCCTCATAAGTTGGGCCAGGAAATACGCCCCTAAATAATGAATGAGAAAAAAAAGGATTTTGTTTTACCGGTCGGCCTTTTCATTTCGAAATCGTTAGAAAAAAGCCGACATTTATCATTTTTTTGTGCTAAACTTGTTTTATTAATAATCTGTTGTCGCAGTCCTAAACAAATCTTTTGTCGTAAAATATGCCACCTCGGTTCTAACATAAGTGTCACAATTTTATCTAGATACATATATATCTAGATGCCTTTCAGTTGTATATATACATCTATCTCTAAATAAAGTTTTTTTTTAAACAGAGGCAATTTTTTTTTGCCTCATTCATTAATTAAGAAGAGAGTACCTAATTTTTAGAAGAAAATGGGCGAAAATCTACAGCGACAGGACCAAGCCCACACAAAGAACACACTCACACACACCCACAAACATGACACTCCAACACCGCAACACTAACAAACACTAAGACACTCCAACACTGAGCCGTCAAGGACAGGCTACGACATTGGGGGCACCCGTCAGCCAACTGCGGATTCAGGGTAGACAATAGCCAAGGTGGCGAGAAAATCGTAAACTTCCCTGGCGATGATAGCACCAGGCAGCGCAGAGAACAGTCCAGACTAAATAAAGTTGTGTATCTAGACGAAGTTGTGACACTTATTTTGAAACGGAGGTATATGATTATTTTTCTTCTGACAAATAGAGAAATAGAGATGAAATTATCATATTGCCCTAGAGTCAAACTCAACTTTATCTACCTTTGGATTTGGAACTATATTCCCAAACACAAATGCAAATGCATCTCTCTTGCTCCGGTTGAGTTGAGTCGACATCCACTCTTTAAAACAATGGAAGTTTTGTTGCCCCGCCAAATGGGAATGCATAAAGATAAAGATGGATACATGATTTGCTGCAAGACTTGTTAAAGGAATAAGAAAAAGGGGTCAACAACAGAAGACTTATACACACTACCAAAATATCATTCAACAGCTAGACTGTTGTCAACATTGGCGTCCACGTCAGCAAGATGTCTCTGTCTCTGCATAACAAAAGCTAAAGATACAAGGGATGGAGCGCGCCGCATCTATTCTCTTCCACTGCAAATGCAACGGACGGGCGCCCTTTTTCCTGCAATTAAAATTTGCGTTGGTGTGGTTCTTGCCGCTGATTATATGTCTTGCTAGCTAGCTTTCATCTTAAGTGGATCATTCATGTGTACGCTAATTGGCTGACAAATGTATTAGATGTTAAAAAGTTCATATTAAACTCAGCAAAGAAACAAAAGTGACAAGGTTAATGGAGGGCGAATGTCATAGTTATATAAGTGCCCACATCACATTCGTTTTAATTTTTGTCATGAACATAAGCTAGACATATGTAGGAGTATGCTACCTAATAATTCATCCGTGCATGTGCATGCACGTCATTTTACCTTTGTTCTAGTGGCGTTATAATTAGGTTAATCATGGAGGTCTGATACGGAGATGGTAGCACAATAGATAATCTTAGGATTATAGTAGTTACTTCATTTTTATGTTGTCGTGTTTATAGATGCCAAAGTGAGAGAACGCTTGGTCGGCTTAGGTAAGATAATGTTGAAATAGTTAATAATTTATGTATTAATTAAATCCAACCAAACATTGAACGAGTTCTAAGTTTAACTACCATAGTAAACTAGACACGCCACATAAAATTAGTCAATAACCTAGCACACCTATCTTAATTACATAGTGATATAATACACGATAGTTTCCAGTTCAATCATAGAAAAAACAGCAAACAGGCTCTGGTGGTTAGGTCCCTTGTGGTGGAACCAGCCCACCTAGGTTCAAGTCCTAGACTTGACATGGGTGTTTGCATTTACCTGGATTTAACCGGCGCTATGCTTTCAGTGGTAAGTGACGTGCCCGTCAACAGCGAGGCGCCAGTGGTGACTTCGTCAACCTCAAGATATGCCGGCTCAGTCCCTCGAAGGTGCTCATAGGGGTAGGGTGTGTGTGCGTGCTTCATAGGGGTGTTTGTACGTGCGTGCTTCATAGAGGTGTTTGTGAGCGTCTGCGTTGTACTGTGTTCTAAAATCATAGAAAAAACATTTAGCCACTTTATTTTTTTACCCAAGTAACCACTTTGTTAATAAAAATCAGGTTGGCTGAATGGCATATCGGGCTAAAATTACTTGAAAAGTGGTTAAAACAATTTTCTGGTATGTAAATTCATTTCCATATCCATATTTGCTTGAAATTTAATACCCTCTCCGTCCATAAATAGATGTTTTAGATTTTCCTAAATTTGAATATACATATATACTAATTTGTGTCGACATACGTTCAAATTTTGACAAATCTAAGACGTCTATTTATAGACAGAGGTAGTAGCACACAATACAAATTTGGATTGTTCCCCATATATTACTATTTTAGTCTGGATTTGATATTTCCATATCATTTTCAATTTTACAAATATCAATGTTCGGTAATTGGGATTATCCACTACCGGTTTCCAGCCCTACTTCTTAACATTGTAATTATCTTTTCCAGATAGCTAGCTTTCATTTTTCTTCTACTAGTGATATAAGTGGATCATGTTCGTGCGTACCCTAATTGGCTAACACATGTAGACGCAAAGAGAATAATGCACATAATTAAATGGAGAAAAAAACAGTCCATGTTAATGGATGGCGAATGTCGCTAAATTCCCATACCACAATCCTCTTTTGTTAAAATATATATCTAATTTATTTAAAAGCTCAAACTGTTGAAAATGACTAGGCTATTTATCACTCCCCTCTCATCTAGGCTAGACAAACGGAAAGACCATAAGCAAATAAAAAAAAGTGCGTTGTTAGCCAAGAGTTGAACATGAGACCTCCTAACTTTGATACCCTATTAAATTGGGGGCAACTTGGATAGGATCTGTCTTTGTATAGGATCTATGAAATCAATTTTTTTGAATAGACAAAACATGTTTAAAAATTCTAGAAAAAATTCACAACAAACATCTGTCTTATATTGGCAACCCCTAAAAATTGCAGCTTCAAATTCGACCTATACTTAGAGAACAAAAAAGACAAAACTTAGGTGTGAATAGTGTAAAATCTTGTTTACCTAAATCTGGCACTATTCATAGTAAAGTTTATCTTTTTTGTTTCTCTGCATGTAGATGGATTTTTAAGCTGATTTTTTTTGGAGTTGTAGATGCAACTCATAGGTATGTTCTATACAAGTTTCAGATTTTTTTGCAGATTATACATATGAATTTTATAAGCTGATCCTATGATCTCATCTAATGGAGCGATCCTATACAAGTCTTCCCCCTATTAAATTGATGAGCCAACCAGTTCACCCAAAAGTCTGACATGTTAGAAGTCGTTTGGAAGCCAGGCTTTCATTTCGTTTGTAGTATTTTGAAATTAATACATGTATTCATTTCATTTACATTGTAATTTTAGAAAAGGACACTTGTTTGGTTGCCACAGGAATTGCAAATGACAGCAGAATCAATATTGAATTTGTAAATGGCTTCCATAGAGAAACACAAATGACAAGTCTCAGCTCGGAATTGTGTTTACCCATATCATCATTTTGCTAGATTTCCTAAATAAAATGACGGTCCAATTATGTGGCAACCAAACAGCCCACCTATGGAATTTCAAAATAAATTCCAGGATTCCAGACCCAAATGATGGATACCAAACGACTTCTTAGAGAATGGCTGGTAATATGTATTTGAACACTTTTATATTGTTTGTCATGAACATATGCTACCTGTGCATGCTCCTAATAATTCCCCCATACATATATGCACTGCATTGTTTCAATCATGGCGATGATCGATCGAGGGTACTAGTGCGTAGTGCATTTTTATGCTGTCGAGTGTTTATATGCCAAAGCGAGGGAAAGCAAAAGGACAGCTGGGTGAGATAAGATAACACTACGTGGTGGTGCGGAGTGCGGTTTCTGATTCCTAATCTTGAACAGTCTGTTGTTTTACTTGTCATCTCTCTGGCAGAAAGAAATCCTCCCCTAAACTCTTGTTCGGTTTGGTGGGGGATCGGAGGGGATCGACATGGATTGAGGTGGATTAAATTCTGTGTAAGTTAAAATCCGTCAAATAATTCCATAATAAAAATCTAGGAGGATCAATCCTACAAATGAAACAATCATCATAGGTAATTTTCCATAGAATTTAGTCATACATATTTTCCCTTCGAATGAAACAGGATATCGTAGGAAATACTATTTATTTAGTTTCTATGCGACTAAGTCCCTCACGGCGCCTTCTCCTTGGGCGACCGGGGGAGAAACGCTAGCCCTCCTAGCCGCCACCCCCTCCTCTACCCCCTCTTCCCTCATTGTCCCTAGAGGCGGCCGCAGAAAACCCCGCGCGTGATGTCCGTGAAGGGGACCGATGAGGCCCTGGTGCGCGCGGCCATGGCATGGCTGGGAGGGACAACACTTGGCTGCCAGTGAAAGCCGCGCCAACTTCGTTCATGGGAGGCGATGTCCGCATCTTTGTATCGTTACTTTGTCAAAGGAATTGTTGTTGCAGCTCTTGTCTTCTCACTCGGGCTGCTCCAGCGAAAACCCCAGATCTATGTTTCTCAGATTGGACGTTAGCAGCCGTTCAGCCTCCCTGGGTTTGTCCAAGTGTGTCCACTGTCAGTTTGATGCAAAATTGTCAATGAAAATAAACACAAGAATTAGCCTTTCTGCAACTCATTAGAACAAGAGCTGATGGAATATGAAAAAATTCAGTAAACATGGTGATATGCGCAACAAGATGGTCAGAAGGTGGTGGAACGTGCAATTTCCCTCCTGGAGACCAGATATGGGCCAGCATACCGATGGATCCTGTCCTCCTGCGTTTCTTTGGCTTGACGCGACGACCATTTCAGCTTCAGGTCAGGTCTGGGCAGGGCAGGGCAGCACTGCGCTAGCTAGGCTGCAGGCACTAGTCCGTAGCGCACATGCATTTACGCCACCACTGTTGCATGCATGCTGCCTGCATCGCAGATTCGCAGCGGCCGGGGGAGAAAACAAAGCAAAACTTTCTGCCTAGCTTCGAGGGAATTGCACATTCCACCACCTCCTTATACAATATACTGTGTTGCGCAAACCACCACATTCACAATTTTTTTTGCATATTCCACCAGGTCTTGCTCTAATGAGTTGCAGCAAGGCTAATTCTTGCGTTTAACTTTTTTTTTTTGACAAAAACAGTACAAACTTAGACGCTCACATACACGCGCATACACTCACCCCTATGAACGCACACACGCACACCCTACCCCTATGAGCATCTCCGGAAGACTGAGCTAGCGGATTGGATCTTGAAATTGACGAAGTCACCATAGGCGCCTCGCTGTCGACGGGAACGTCGCCTCCCACTGAATGAATATTCCGCCTTTATGAGACACCCAGATGTCAAACCTGGGGTTTGAACTCTGGTGGGCTGGAGGTACAACCACCCTCCTAACCACCCAACCTCAGGTTGGTTCCCAATTCTTGCGTTTAACTTGGTTGGCATCAAACTCAAAGTGACACAGTTGGACACACCAATTTTGATCAAGTCCAGCAAACTCCCAAGTTTAGCAGCAAGGCTAATTCTTGTTATGTTTGTTTGAGAATTGATTTTTTTTAGCTCAAGCTATATGGAGGCCATTTATTTGAACCTTGGAAAATTTTAGTTCAAACATTTCAGAATGAAATGTACTAGTACTCCCTCCCTTCCTATATATAAGAGCATCTCCAGTCGCATCCCCCAAAGCTTTATGAGGCGCGCTGAACATTTAACCGGCCCCAATCGCGCGTCCCAAAGGCCCTTTCCGCCTGGCGCGGCCCAATATGTTGTCCGACGCCCCGAGGCCATCACCTCTCTACAGGGACGCTTTGAGCGCGCCAGACAGAGCGCGAAGCGGGGCGGGGAGTGGCGGGCCCGATGTGGCATTGACACACGAACACCGCGCAACCGTCGCCTACCTCGTGACGGAAGTTATTGGCGCGCAACGACGGTGCAGTTTCCACAGAGGCGTAGCGACACGTCTCGTCGCGCCTAGCTCCCCGTGCCGGCGTTAATGCGTGCCACCGCTCCCTCGCCTCTCTTCGGCGTATAAAAAGGGTGCTCGGGTATCGTCCCTCACACAAACCCTAACGCCTCAATCCCCAACCCTAGCCACCACCATCTCAGGAGTCAAGGGCCATTCCATGGCTGTAGAGGTCGAGGTCAAATACTGATGGTCAATCCGGCACTCGTCAACAATATTGAGCAATACATTGATATCTCGAGTTTGTTATTTTGCGAGAATTTTGTCATTTTTACTGAGGGTCAAATACAATATATCTCGAGGCGCCGCCCCAGCTTGTCGGCTGTGCTGTGTGCGTGTGCACAAGTCATAGGCCCCGCCCCCTTTGGAGATGAGGCTCGCCGCCAGCAGGCCCAGCGTGACAGGGTTCGGCGGTAGCGGCAATGCGGAGAGGCCATGATGAGGCTGCCAGCGCTAGGGTTTCAATGCCCCCAGTTTGCCCCATAGAGAAATGGGAGCCCCTTCCGACTCGTCTCGCCGGTCACAAATTATAGTGCGGCAAGACTCCGAGATAAAAAAAAAGTCTCAAAAGGAAAATAAACCCCCAGGCAACATTTATGGTTTCTCTGTTCATCTTCTCTTTTATAAATCATACGCTAGTATACTGTTAATATATTGAAATGTAATGTTTATTGTCTTCTTATATGGCTGCACCATATAAAAAATATTTGCGTGCACTTGGCTAAAACAACGTGGTGTTGTATTTGTGTTGTATTTGTGTTGCTAGGCTAGCTGTTAATAGGGAATTAGACCTGGTGGAATGTGCAAAATTTTCATGAACCTGGTGATATGCGCAATGCTATGAGCAGGAACTGGTGGAATGTGCAATTTCCTCCCTAGCTTCTGCCGGGATGGAAGCTAGGTACCGAGTGATTTTTTAAAAAAAGGCAACAGCAGAGAAAAAAAGGCTATTGATCATCGGAAACCCTAAATGTAGCTCCAGCTACATGGTTTCTGTTTTTTCTTTTAAAATTCGAATTCGAAATTGTAAAGTTTAAAATGTTCTGCATATAATTCTAGATGAATGATGCATTATGCCAAAGCCCAAAATCTCGTGGTCAAATTGTATTCTAGGCTATACAAAAGTAGCAAATTCTGACAAATGTCGGAGGTTTTAGTAGACTTTCCACTACTTCACATCCACACTTCTGTGAATTTTCACGCTTCCTCAAATACTGAGTCTTTCGTGTTGATTCTTTTGCACAGTGGTTGAATACAAGAAGTCGACCTCAAGATTTTTCGTTTGGAATCTTTTTGAACTACAAAATTTCACTTTTTTTTTTGGAAAAACGGGATCCATGTAGCATGAGCTCCAAAACGCCACTCTCTACTGATCATCCTTTACCTGTATGGCTATTCGGTGCATGAAAGCGTTTCTCCTTAAGGCCTCGTTCATTTTCTCGGGAATGGACCGAGAGGTGGAACTGATTTAGACTTGGATTTGGTTGATCCCGTCCCTCCACCCAATCCCTACTAACCCCTTCTCCGAGGGATTAGATGAACAAGATCTAACTAGTGCGGTGGCCTTCGCAAATAGCATGCAAGGGCTTCATATGTAGTGGATTGGGAGTGTTCAAGAAAATAAAGTAATGGTTTCATCAATATAACATTTTATAATAAGAAACAATAATCCAGTTGTACTTCATAAAAAAGTTATGGTAAATAAAGTATCACATATGCATGTAATAGCTTCAATCAACCTAAATTTGTGGCTAATTAAGATTGCGTCAACAGCGAAAACATCCATATTTGTTGTTTGTAAGTATTATTAGGTTAGTAGTACAACTTTTGTGTTAGATCACAATGTGATTTATTTAGCATTGATATATTTCTTCATGAACTTTGAGGAAAATAGTTCATCATCATTAATAGGTGGACCAAATCAGGCATTTATAGTTGTAACCTCTCTCTCTAATTTTCTTCCTCACAATTACTTGTGTTGTTTTAAAATGTTCGACTTTTTAGACGATGGTCTCTATGGTGAAACATCGACCATTATTTTCTATACTAATATGATCCTAAAAATTAAAGTAAACCAAGAGTCAACACTATTTTAGTAATAGTACTTTTTGCATTCTTTTTTTTAAATGCATGTTATATCGATCTTTAATACAGTATAATGTTTATACACATTAGGTCACCTGTTCCATATTACAGTACATGAATACACAACTGGATTGACATAGTTTCCAGCCTCTTAATCATTGTTCGATTATAGTGAATGATATGATTTGACTTAATTAGCCGAACAAAATCAATCGAAAAATTTCCAATTAGCTGAAAGATGAAACAGTGAAACATAACCGCCGGAGCACATGCATGGCAGGCAGCATCCACGGGATGGCACGGTAGCTAGTCAGTAAGAGGGACCCGGTGCGATACGCGCGTACTTGCTCATGGTCCGTCCGCTCCGGCAGCGGTGCAGCTTTTGTCTCCCGCCGGCTACCCGCTGTCCATCCGCTTGTACTACAGAAATTGGCACGGGCCCACGGCATCAATACCAGGAGTCCAGGAGGAGGGCAAAAAGTCCCACAGAACTTTAGCCGACCCAAACCAAAAAAAAGGAAAAAACATTAACGAATGAAATTTTAAGTGGTTCTGGTGTTGACACACACCACAGCCTCCACTCCAGGTGAGTTCGCTGAAACGCAGCCGCGGCGGCGTGCAAGAGCAGAACTCAAGAGGAGTTGGGACCCCGGCCGCATGTGGTCCGCGACCAACGAGCACACACCACATACTCCTTTCCGTAGGACTACCTTGTATGCGCAAACCCGTGTCGATTAAATAAATTCAGATGTAGTAATTGTTTTTTCTTTGGAGGTCCTCTAGGTAATTTTTAATTTTTTCTTTGGAGGTCCTCTAGGTAATTTTTAATTTTTTCTTTGGAGGTCCTCTAGGTAATTTGTAAGGCCACCAATACTAAAGTAACGTACTTCACTACTTTTATAGAAAAGACCCTAGAATATAAGTGTGAACGCGATCAGGTCCTACTCCACCAACAATGCACACGTGCTCGACGCCATGGCCACCCACGATGACTATGAGGATGACGCCACTTCGAAACGGGCATGTGATGCTAGCCATGACAGAGCTGTTAAAGACCCTCCCCTCTGGCTCGACGGCGGGAGGGAGAACGTGAGATGGCACTAGACAAGGCCGACGCTAGAGCTCGAAGTGGCCGCCTGACGGCCATTTGAGTCAGCAGATGGACGACACAACGCCATCGCAGAGGTGGTAAGCATGAACTCCAATCGATTTCCGAAGATCTGGCCCAAACTGAATGCATGGCCACATCCAACTTCAGTCCAACGCGGAGGTACAAGAAAAAGGCCCCACCAGCAGCAGTTGACCACAAATCTAAGGCCGTACCAAGCTTATTTTGAGGGCAGGCATCTTGGATCTCCCTCTTCACCTTCATCTCCAACCTCTAGAGCACCATGGAGAGGCAGACCACCTCAACTAGCCACTAGAAGCCGCTTGACTGCTCTTGGACCACATCCCCTTCAGCATTACGCCATACTCCATATAAAGTAACTATGAAAAGAAAAACCTACTATTAATATACAGAGGAGGAGCCCCACCTCCTCTCCCCTTCCCACTCTAGCCAGCAAGACCGTCGGATGAGAAGGATAGAGGAGCCCGGGAGCACACGGCTACTCTCAAAGCAACGAGAAGAGAGGGAAATGAGAAGGAGAAAAAAAAAGGGCATCCTCCTTTCTCTAGCAACGCACTACTGCCATATAGCAAATGCTAGCTCCTTGTTATTTTATGAAGTGTGAGTGATATATGTTTTTCTCGTCTTAAGTTAGGCATCACAAATTTAGATACGAATACATGCACATATAGGCTAAAAAGAATCGAGAGTACGCCAGTCGCCAGAGACTACTATATTTTTATAGAAGGTTGAGGTTTGAGTATAGTAGCAAAGACTGACACATCGATGCTAAGAGAATAAGTTTGGTTTTTAAATCGAGCAAAAGACAAAAGGGGCCAGGTAAATGGAGGGTGAATGTTGCTAAATTCCAACATCGTAGTTTGTTTATTGTCATGAACATAAGCTACCTAATAATAGTTCATCCATGCATGCACGGCATCATTTCACCTGTTGGTCTTCTAGTGGCGTCGTTATAATTTGGTTAATCATGGATGCCTTTCCGTGTAGCTAGATAGTAGCACCATGGATTGCTGATGGATCGAGAGTCGTAAGTGCTGCAGTTTTATGCTGTCGATTGTTGAACCCGCATATTCGATTTCGCTCACTAGCGGGCTAGAGAATCATGCATGGCCATTTGTTTACAGTCCTCGATGGCTATTCTATTGTCTACGACATAGTATTTAATTACATGTAGAATCGTATATATTTTACCAATACCAAACTGCACTTCACCACGGAGAGATTTTATAGCAATATTTTTTTTTTTTGCGAAACACAGTACAATCAAAGGCGCTCATACATACGCGCACACACTCACCCCTATGAACGCACACACGCACACCCTATCCCTATGAGCACCTCCAAGAGACTGCGTTGAAGAACTGATCCGGCGGGTCTTGAGATTGACGAAGTCACCACAGGCGCCTCGCTGTCGACGGGAACGTCGCCTCCCACTGAAGAATATTCCGCCTATTATGAGACACCAAAGTGTCAAATCTGGGATTTGAACTCTGGTGGGCTGGGGGTGCCACTGCCCTCCTAACCATCCAACCACAGGTTGGTTCTCATTTTATAGCAATATTTCATTGTGCTTCCACACTGTCTTTTGAAAAAAGATGTAACATAAAACGCTTATCTTACTCTGGTGTGATCCTTATTGTTCTAATTATATCTCCAGGCGTCCAGCTGGATAGACTTAGTTTAAGTCGTGATCACCCATGTGTACTCTAATTGGCTGACACATGTATTAAATGGAAGTAAGAGTTCATGTAAGTTATTATTAAACTCAGCAAAGAAACAAAGACAGGTTAATGGTGCTCGAATGTCGTCGTCATACAAATTCCCACATCACATCCATTTTAATTTTCTTGTCAAGAACATAGTACTTTCTCCATTTATAATTACACAGCGTTTTGGGTTTTTTCAAAGTCAAACTTTACAACGTTTGATCAAGTTATATGAAAAAAAATCAACATCTACAATTTGATATTCATATTTTGTGAAAATATATTTTATAGTGATTCCATTTACATTTTATATGCTAAATGTTTGCATTTTTACATATATGTTTGTTCAAATTTTATAAAGTTTGACTTGACTAAACCTGTAATCACAATTTAATTAAAGAGATGTCGCACCTAATTTATTCTTACATATATGTACAACATTTCAACTCCTTTTTTCTCCTATAGGGGTGTGATAATGGGAATGATGTTTTGGCTCTTGGGTGCATATGCTCCCTTTATTTTGAAATGCATATTTGATATATTTATAAGAAAACTCAAATTTGGTGCTAAAAAAAATACTTTTGTGAGCCATGTTCTTTTTCTTACACCGACCACAAAAGTATCAGTTTTTCGTGAAACTGTAGGAGAGCACATAGATTATTAAGATGTACATGTCAAAAATTTGTCATAATTTTTTCATAATTAAAATATTTATTTTGGGTGGAGGGAGCAAAGCGAATTGAATTTCTATGTGATAATTGCTTACTTAGGTGAATCATTGAAGTCTTGCTCTGTAGCTAGTAGGTGCCACCATCTATGGGTGGCCATCGATTGAGTGTAGGTAGTGCATTTTGATGCTGTCGAGCGTTTATGTGCCAAAGTGAGACAAAGTTCGGATAGCATGGTAAGATATTACGTGGTGGAGAGGGGTTCCTGATTCTCAATCATAAACAGTGTGCTGGTTTACTTGTCAACTGACCCCTGACTGACAGAAATCCTTCCACTAAATTCATAATTACCCGGCTTTATATCTTCAGCACCTGTTTACAGCTTTGTCCATTTCAAAAGTAAGTCCTTTTACTGGTAGTGGTATTACATAATCCCGGCTACAATCTTCATGTGTTTCCGAAGTTAGTAGACTGAGCTCTTCGTCCTTTGGAAAAACAGTAAACCACTTATGGCCTTTGGAAAAACAGTAAACACCATAAGTTAGTAGACTGAGCTCTTCGCCCCGCAACATGTTCATCGAAACACCGGCCCTCCCAACATGGGCCCACGAGGTATGCCCGTGTTTCCATTATCACATGGCATTTCCCTGTGATGACCAATGATACATAGCCCTACTATGCCGAGGACGAAGAGACCTCCCCGCAAGACCTCCCTACAGACCGTGCTCAATGGCGACGGCCTCATCCTCGATGACATCCTTGGGACCGAGCAACAGACTCAAGGGTACGACATTATTTTCCCAGTTTTTCCAACCAATAGACCGAGGCATATTTATGCTTAATGATGGTGAGGGCGAGGTCTTTGAGGATGGTTAGATCGAAGTCGACGCCGAGGGCGTGGATGATGGAAAGAAGAAGGGAGTGAGCCAAAGAACCTATGGCTACACCAGCAAGGAGGGCCTCGTGTTGTGCTGGCATCTAGCCAAGATCTTATATGCGGTGCCAAGCAAAAAAGGCATTGCTTGTTGGAGAAAGGTTGCCCAATATTTTAGCGCCGACTACCTTTCTCCCTTCCGAATGCATAGTTGTCGTGGCCAACTTTCAATCCAAAAGAGTTGGTCATGCATCCAACAAGAGACCAAAAAGTTCTACACCACGACCGATCACGTTTACTTCCCTACGGACATAGAGATAGTTTGGTCGTGCCGCTGACCTCGGGCAATATGACGAGCCAGGGCGCTCCTTTGATCCATACCTCTGCTCTGCTCCATGGGTTCCTGTCCGAAAACAAGCGATCGATCAATAGCGCCGCACAACGCAGAGACGCATCGATCGCTACTACTCGAGGCGTTGGAGAACAGATATGGCAGCAGCTAGCCTGCCTGGGAGTACCACTACCACTGCGCCTGCGCCTGTGCGGTGCTAGCTAGCTAGGTTGCGGGGACAAATGCATGTACGCTAGCACTGTCTGTCCCCGGCAGGCAGTTGCATGCAAGCTGACTGCAGCGCAGCGGCTGGAGGAGAAAAGAAAGCAAGACTTTCTTTCTGGCCAGCTGCTTCTGCCTTTCTTTCGGGCTCGGGCGATCATATCCAGCGGGAGAAGCTACCGAGAGACTTTTTAAAAGGCAGCACAGGGAAAAACCTACTATATCCTTTAGGGCATCTCCAGCAGGCTGATGCATTTCGGACGTCCGAAATGTCCGTATGCGTCGGCCCGCGGACGCGATGTGGCCCAGGGCAACCGTTTGCGTCTTGGGTACCTCCAGCGACCAGCGGTGCCGACGCATTTTTTGACCGGGGACAGCGTCAAGCTCGCTAATGGTGTTTTACGTTCCGTCGAGGACTGCCGCCGGCGATTAACTGTTCCCGCGCGACGACGCTCGTTACCGCGCTTGCCCAATACATTGGCAAGTTTCGCGGCGTTTCGCGCGCGCGGGAAAGGCCCTGCGCGCCAAAGCCGTTTCCCGCCCCGTCGTGGCTATATATGGTGGACACCGGCGGGGGCGACGGGCACACCTCAAGCTACCATCCATCCATGGCCGACCACATGAATTGGGAGCACGTTGTTCACATGTGCCGCCAGCTCCACCCGGAGGAGGAGGAGGACGAGGTAGCCGCCGGCGGCGTTGAGGCGCAGCAGCTGGACCTGGAGGTGGCGGCGGCGGAGGCGGAGGTCACGGAGGCGGCAGAGCGCGCGGAAGGGCGCCTCGCGGCGACCAGGGCGGAGATCGCCAACGCCATGGCCGAGCTCGCCGACGCCAGGGCCGAGCTCGCGGAGGCGCGGGCGGCCATCGCGGCCCCTCCGGCCGACGCCGTTATCCACGACATCGCGGACGACGACGTCCCCGTGCCCATGCGCTTCGAGTGCGCCGGCGACCAGCGGATTCTGCTCGCGTCCTTCGAGTCCCTAGCTGGGGACGCCCAGCGGCGTCAGGCTTGGGTGGCGGAGGAGGAAACCCACAGCTATGCGATGGCCATGGCTCGGGGTTAATGTGCTCCGACCTGGACTCGCTCCAGCGTAGGGGCCCTTCTCCCGCGCGGGTCGAACAGGAGAACCGCGAGCTGGAGGCCGCCAGGGACGAAGCGGTGGTGGCGGCGGCTAGGGACAGGGCCCGCTTCGTCACCGACATGGCAGCGATCCAGGCGGCGGTCCAGGCGAACGAGGACGCGGCGGCGGAGGAGGAGGACCGGGCGGCGGTGGCGGAGGAGGAGGAGGCCCAGGCGACGGCGTTGGCGGAGGCTACCAAGGTGGCGTTCGCCCAGCCGGAGGCCCTGTGGGACAGCTCCCTGGCCGAGGGCCTCGAACGCCGCAGGCGGCAGGACGAGGTGTCCAGTCGCCGGCGTGCTGTGCGAAGCGCTCCCGCTTCGACGACGCCGCCGGCCCTTTCGGCGGCCAGTAGTAGGGCGCGCGACTGCGAGTAACCGAGGCCGGTGTAGGCCGCGTGATGGCGAGTAGGTACGGCCGTTGTAGTTTTAGGGCATCTCCAGCGGCGCGACGCATTTCGGACGTTCAAAAGTGGTCGCGAGCGTCCGTTTGCGTCGCCCCGCGGACATATTTTGTCCGCTCGCCCGTTTGCGTCTGGGTGTGCTCCCACCGGGGCGACCCATTTTTTTGAATTGCAACATAGTACAAATATTGAAAGTAGTACATAAAAATGCATAAAAACTAGACAAAGTAGATCTATAGGCCTAGACTACTTGCTTCCTGACGGGTCGGCACCGTCATTGCGTCGCTCTGCCGCCTGCTTCTCCGCCGCCTCCCGCGCGGCCGCTATGGCTCGGTGCGCCGCCGCGTCCTCTAGCAGGCACTGCTCCAGCCTCGCGTTGGCGGCCTCGTCCTTGAGCGTCTCGAAAGACTCGACGAGGGCCCGCTGCTCCGCCGCCTTCTCCTCCGGCGTCGGCGCATCAGGGTCATCGGAGGACCAAGATATCTCCGAGTCGGAGTCCTCGGCTGCAGCGGCGGCCGCCAGCCTGCGCTGTTCCAGCTCGGCGTCCAACGCCGCGTGGCCCGCCAGCTCCTCCTCTGCTTCCTGCGCCGCGAGTGCCAGGGCCGCGGCGTCCCTGACCGGGTGGAGGAGATCGGTGCTATCTTCGGAGTTGAACTCCTCGGAGGAGCTCGATGCCGGAGAAGGTGGAGTGGGAGATGAAGGTGGAGGTGGAGGCGCGGCAGCCTGGCCGCGTCCGGCGCTGCTCATGGTGGATCTGCTTGAGAGGAAGCGGCGATACGGCAGCGGCGGCTAGGGTTTGTGGGGAGGAGATGAGATGCTCGCGCCCCTGTATATATAGGTCGGAGGCAGGGCGACGGCCGCGCCACGCGTGGCATCGCTATTACTACGTGCGCAGAGGTAGGCGACGGCCGCGCGCCACGCGAGGCATCGCCATTAACGCGGCCGCGAGCCGCCGAAGCGACGCCTCGGTGCCGCATGCGGCGGAGAAGACGCATCGACCGCCGCGCACGCTCGTGGAAGTCGAGGCACGCCATTAACGCGGCCCTGCAAAGGCTGCAGCGCGCCGCCCGGAAGTAATGCCGCGGAAGACGAAGCAGTTGTGCCGCTGCCAGGCGGGCCCGTGCGAGGACCGAGCGGACATTTTCCGCGACCGCCGAGCGTCCGCCGAGACGCAAACCTGGCGCATACCGCGGACGGCCCAGTCACTTTGCGTCGCGCCGCTGGAGGTGGTGCACGACGCATTTTCGGTCACGGCGGACACAAACGGTCGCTGAGAGTCCGTTTGCGTCGCGCCGCTGGAGATGCCCTTAGGTTAACTGGACTAACCATCTCTGATGGTCCTTTTGGCCAATCAATAGTAATGAAAAAATCTTTTTCTTACCTAGTCACTGCCGATCGGGCCCGGATGTACCCAACGCGGATAGATTTCGCGACCGCCGAGCGTCCGCGGAGACGCAAACCTGGCGCATATTTGGGCCAGGTTTGCGTCTCCGCGGACGGCCCGGTCACTTTGCGTCGCCCCGTTGGAATAGGCCCCAGACGCATTTCCGATCACGGCGGACGAAAACGGTCGCTCAGCGACCGTTTGCGTCGCACCGCTGGAGATGCCCTTACTGATCCATCGTCCTCTACCGCGGTGTAGGAAAGCGCGCGCCTGTTCGCCGCCATGGAAGTGTGTTTCTTTCTTCCCTTCAATTCGTTTTGAGTTTTGACTCATTAGCCTGTGTTTGGATCTAATGAGTGAAACCGCTAAGAGCATGCATCCCTCAAACGACGCTGGATCAAACGTTTGGGGATGAGTTTTGTTCGTGCCGCGTCTGGAGAACGTCGCTGACAAAGGATTAATTTGTCAATGCCTACGTATTGTAGACTAGGATTTAGTTGGAAGTAGAGGGCAAGTAGATCTCGAAGGTTTCAGCCGAAAAGTACTCGATGATTAAGAAACTAGGGTTGTGGTGACAATGGATTCGATCCCCTCTTTGTCCCTCGACTCCCCCTTATATAGGAGGCGGAGCCGAGGATACCGTGTTACACAAGATTACAGATTCCGGGAGACTCTCTGAGTTCAACCCGTAAAGTTACAAGTCTCTATATTTCCTAATGCAACTCTAACTTTCCTTAATACTAACTGGGCTTCCGAACTTCATATTCTTCGACTTGTGGACCTTGAGTAAACCCCGAGTACCATCTTTGGCAGGCTCATTGGGGATGCCTATGTCAGTCGCGTCCCCCAAAGACCGTCCCTAATGAGGAATTCAAATAGTTTACATTCAAAAAAGATCGTTTCCGCCAAAATCATCGCGATCAGAGTAGCGGCGATCAAAGTACTGGACACGCGATCATATTACAGGCTGACAGATGAATTAAATGAAGGGGTTGGGGTAGGGCGATGCCGACTGATACGTCTCCGACGTATCGATAATTTCTTATGTTCCATGCCACATTATTGATGATATCTACATGTTTTATGCATACTTTATGTCATATTTATGCATTTTCCGGCACTAACCTATTAACGAGATGCCGAAGAGCCGATTGTCGTTTTCTGCTGTTTTTGGTTTCGGAAATCCTAGTAAGGAAATATTCTCGGAATTGGACGAAATCAACGCCCAGGGGCCTATTTTTACACGAAGCTTCCAGAAGACCGGAGGACTTACGAAGTGGGGCCACGAGGTTGCCAGACACTAGGCCGGCGCGGCCTGGGCCTTGGCCGCGCCGGCCTGGTGTGTGGGCCCCTCGTGACGCCTCCTGACCTGCCCTTCCGCCTACATATAGTCTTCGTCGCGAAACCCCCAGTACCGAGAGCCACGATACGGAAAACCTTCCAGAGACGCCGCCGCCGCCAATCCCATATCGGGGGATTCAGGAGATCGCCTCCGGCACCCTGCCGGAGAGGGGAATCATCTCCCGGAAGATTCTTCACCGCCATGGTCGCCTCCGGAGTGATGAGTGAGTAGTTCACCCCTGGACTATGGGCCCATAGCAGATGGTCGTCTTCTCCTTATGTGCTTCATTGTCGGATCTTGTGAGCTGCCTAACATGATCAAGATCATCTATCTGTAATGCTATATGTTGTGTTTGTTGGGATCCGATGGATAGAGAATACTATGTTATGTTGATTATCAATCTATTACCTATGTGTTGTTTATGATCTTGCATGCTCTCCGTTATTAGTAGAGGCTCTGGCCAAGTTTTTACTCTTAACTCCAAGATGGAGTATTTATGCTCGATAGTGGGTTCATGCCTCTGATGACCCACAAGTATAGGGGATCGCAGCAGTCTTCGCGGGTAGTAAAACCCAATTTATTGATTCGACACAAGGGGAGACAAAGAATACTTGAAAGCCTTAACAGCGGAGTTGTCAATTCAGCCGCACTGGAAACAGAACTTGCTCGCAAGAGTTTATCGATAGTAACGGTTTTATAGCGAGTAGCAGTAGTGAAATAACAACAGCAGAGTAACGGAGACAAGCAGTAGTGATTATAGTAAACAAGCAGGATTAAAATACCGTAGGCACGGGGACGGATAACGGGCGTTGCATGGATGAGAGAAACTCATGTAACAATCAAGCGAGGGCATTTGCGAGATAATAATAAAACGGTGTCTAAGTACAAAGCAATCAATAGGCATGTGTTCCAATTATAGTCGTACGTGCTCGCAATGAGAAACTTGCACAACATCTTTTGTCCTACCAGCCGGTGGCAGCCGGGCCTCAAGGGAATCTACTCGGATATTAAGGTACTCCTTTTAATAGAGCACCGGAGCAAAGCATTAACACTCCGTGAACACATGTGATCCTCACATCACTACCATCCCCTCCGGTTGTCCCGATTTCGTCACTTCGGGGCCATTGGTTCCGGACAGACGACATGTGTATACAACTTGCAGGTAAGACCATAAACAATGAATATCATGATGAAATAATAACATGTTCAGATCTGAGATCATGGCACTCGGGCCCTAGTGACAAGCATTAAGCATAACAAGTTGCAACAATATCATCAAAGTACCAATTACGGACACTAGGCACTATGCCCTAACAATCTTACACTATTACATGACCAATCTCATCCAATCCCTACCATCCCCTTCAGCCTACAGCGGGGGAATTACTCACACATGGATGGGGGAAACATGGCTGGTTGATGGAGAGGCGTCGGTGGTGATGGCGGCGATGATCTCCTCCAATTCCCCGTCCCGGTGGAGTGCCAGAACGGAGACTTCTGGCTCCCGAGACGGAGTTTCGCGATGTGGCGGCGTTCTGGAGGGTTTCTCGCGACTTCGACTTCTCTCCGTGCGTTTTTAGGTCGAGGCCGATAAGTAGTCCGAAGGAGGGCGTCGGAGGCCGGCCGAGGGGCCACACGCTAGGGCCGCGCGCCCTCCCTGGGCCGCGCCGCCCTAGGGTGTGGGGCCCTCGGGCCTCCACCCGACTTGCCCTTCTCGGCTCCGTGAGTTTTCCGGGAAAATAGGGCCTTCTGTCAAAATCCCGAGGTTTTTCCCGAAAGTTGGATTTCCGCACAAAAACGAGACACCGAATCAGTTCCGCTGAAAACAGCGTTAGTCCATGTTAGTTGCATCCAAAATACACAAATTAGAGGCAAAACAACAGCAAAAGTGTTCGGGAAAGTAGATACGTTTTGGACGTATCAACTCCCTCCAAGCTTAGCTTATTGCTTGTCCTCAAGCAATTCAGTTAACAACCGAGCGATAAAAGAACTTTCACGAACACATTTGTTCATATGATGTAAATATTCTCATGCTATGGCTAACACTTAGGCAGTTCATAATAAGATACATGCAAATAAGATCATCCAATAGCTATGTCAATCATGGAAAGGTACCAACAATTAATAATAAGCATCATGAATCATGTATATAAGCAGGATTGCAATGTTCGAAAAGAATATGATAGAGTGGTATCTCGCTTGCCCATATTTGATCAGCAAAACATAAATGCTCAGGCACCTCTGAAGTTCATAGAAAGACTAGAAATAGTGATTGTCAAAGGTAAAAGCATCAAAGTTATACCACAATCAATCATATTTTGAGACAAGCATATTACACTAAGAATGACAATTGTGCTCTCAAGACAGTGCTCAAAGAAAGGACGGAGACACAACATAAAAGTAAAAGATTGACCCTTCGCAGAGGGAAGCAGGGGATTAACATGCGCTAGAGCTTTTCATTTGTAAAGCAGGAGTAAAATTATTTTGAGAGGTGTTTGTTGTTGTCAACGAATGGTAATGGGTACACCAACTACCTTGCCAACCGGACTTTCAAGAGCGGCTCCCATGAAGGACGTTATCTCTACCAGCAAGGTAAATCATCCCTCTTCTCTTTTGTTTACACACGTATTTTAGTTTTATTATGGGTGACACTCCCCCCAACCTTTGCTTACACAAGCCATGGCTAACCGAATCCTCGGGTGTCTTCCATCAATCACATACCATGGAGGAGTGTCTATTTGCAAAATTAAGTTGCTTACTGATGAATCAGAGCAAAACATGTGAAGAGAATTATTAGTGAAAGTTGATTAATCGGGTCGGGAACCCCATTGCCAGCTCTTTTTGCAAAATTATTGGATAAGCGGATGTGCCACTAGTCCATATGAAAGTCCGTCAAGAGTAAATGACAAGGTTGAAAGTTAAACACCACATACTTCCTCATGAGCTATGAAACATTAACACAAATTGAGAAGCATTTTTGAAGGTTTTAAAGGTAGCGCATGAGAATTTACTTGGAATGGTTTGAAATGCCATGCATAGGTATTTATGGTGGACACTCTGGAATAACTTGGTTTTCATGTGTTTGGAAGCACGAGCAGCGTTCCCGCTCAGTACAAGTGAAGGCTAGCAAAAGACTAGGGAGCGACAAATCAAGAGAGCAGTAACTGTCATAATCATGCTTGCGGCAAAATAAATTAACTGAGGCATAAAAGTGATACCAGAACTCTGAAGCAATGTAAATCATTGAGGCTTAATTGACTCTTGTTCAGTCATATGCATGCGTGAGCATGTGCCAAGTTAATTCAAACGAATTATTCAGAGGAGGATACCATAATATCATACCTATCTATGAATAAAACAATGCAAGCAAACATCCATGACATGCTACTCATATTAATAAATTGGAGCTAAACATGAGAGATCATGAACTACTAGACTTTCTTAAATGACATATACCTCACATGAACCAACTAAGCATGCTCACATGGATGAGTATATGTACAAAAATGAAAACAAATAGAGTTCATACCAGCCTCTCACCACAATCAGATTGTCGAATATCGTCATTATTGCCTTTTCACTTGTGTAGCTTGGATAATATGAAATGAAAACCACGCTCCAGCCACCGAAGACCATTGAACTCATAATGAGCTTTACAAACCAAAGAAGAACAGCAAATATTTTTGGTGTTTTCGAATTTGAGAACAAGAATAAAAGGAAACAAGCAAACAAAGCAAAAATCTTTTTGGGTTTTCTTATAGCAAACTAGCAATAGCAAATAAAGCGAAACAAATGCAAGAAACTAAAGTAAACAAGTGGTGAAGAGAAACAACAGAAATATTTTTGGTCTTTTTGTGTTTTGGGAAAGAAACAAAGCAAAAACAAGAAATGGCAAACTAAAAGAAACACAGAAAAGCAAGATGGCAGAAATCTGCCAAAACTTGACAGCAGTACAGAAATCGATTTTTACAAAAATCTTCCGTTGCTTAGCTCGAAAAGTGTTCAACTAATGAAAGTTAGATAACAATCTGGGGAACATTCACAAAAATTGGCAGCTCAAAATAACGTTCTGGCTGTGCGCACGAATTTTTCTAGTAACAGTCCAGAATCTGTTTTTAGGCAGCACTTCCCAAATATCATCTTCCTCTCATTAGAAAACCACTCAAAGAAACTAAACAAGTATGTACAAGTATCCAGCAACCATAATATGCAAAGAATGAGTGATGTCGGTATACCTCCCCCCAAGCTTAGGCTTTTGGCCTAAGTGGAGATCAACCCCATCGAGGGTCTGGGTTCCATGCCGGTGGATCGTACATGGAGTAGTCATAATAAGGTACCGATGCGTGAAGAAAAGCGTGGAGGCTCCTCATGCCCAACTTGTTGATGCGAAGAGCTTGCTGCATCTGATGACGAGTCGAGGTGTTCCTCGACCTCATCCGTGTTGTCTCTTGCACGATGGCCATTTCTCTCTATGTATGCTTTCAGTTCACCTTCAGTGATTGACCAATCCTCCCTGGAATCAAGGTTAAACAGAGTAGGTGCAGGCAATCCTACTAATTTTTCAGTTTTCTTAGTTATTGTCCAAGATTTCTTGTAAAATGTTATTCTGTAAGACAGGTTGCTCAAATTAGATGAATCGTAAACAAATTCATGCTTAATCATGGAGACTATGTCAAGTTTCTCTATGGGGAGTTGAATATCAAGATGGTGAAGTTCTACATTATGCATAGCTAATAAGCGAGAGGCGATGAGACCTCCACAAATTCCTCCCTTCTCACGGTTAGTAGCAAGTCTGTTGGCTATCAAAGCACTCAAGTTATAAGTCCTATTACCTTGTAATGCAACAGCTAGAAAGGCTAGATCCTGGATATATATTTTACTTCCATTCTTTCTTGCTAGAACGCACTTGGTAATGAAATAAGCAAAGTAACGAATAGCTGGGAAATGAATGCTACTGATTTTACCACCATCCTCTGAGAAGCTTCTTCCATGACAAATCATCTTGAAAAGGTCCAAGAACTCTTGCGGCGATCCCTTTATCTTCTCGCATGATCCCCATTGCGGCACTCTGATTGCTGCACAAAAATCATTGAATGGCAAGTTGACAGTTTTCTTATAAATTTTGTATTGGACCATAGGGTTAGATCGTGACCAATTGAATTTAAAATCCTGCACTACTGACATAGTCAGTTTTGCATATTGGCATGGTTCACCATCAACAAAATCATCCAACCCTGCACGAGAGATTAAAATTTGAACATCCTGCAAGATCCCTGCACTTCTCATAAAATCCACGCACGGATAGTAAGTGGGGTATACTCCTTCTTCTCGGTGAACTCTCATGACCTGTTGCACCTCCAATTCTTGTTGGTTAAGTTGGTGCCTACTTCCTTCCATTTTCTGAATTTTTCAACAAACAATATAAAACTTGATTTGGTGACATATAATTGAGGGAAACTACCATAGGAACTTGCTAGAGTACTAATCATGCATCAAAATTAGTTTCTACCACTTAGAACAAGCATGCAAGCTCACTAAACATGTTACCTACAGCAGCAAAATACGCAAGATATACTCCACCAAACAAAATTCTACTTGGATAATCGAAGGAGTCACATACCGAAGAGCAAATGTGCCAAATCTCAGACAGAAATCTGGGCTAAGCAAAGAGATCGAGAAATCTGGAGTTCTTGAGCAAAAACACGAGTGAGTGGAAGCTGGTGTCAATTTTTTCGGGAGAGAGAAGAGTGTGGGAGGAAAAGATGCTAAAGTGGGGTAAAGGGGGGCCCACACACCAGGGTGGCGCGCCCCCCTTGCTGGCCGCGCCAGCCGTGGGGTGCCACCCGGGGTGCCCCACTCGGTCATCGCCGGGTGCTCCCAGGTGCCTCGTCGAAAAATAGGACCAACGGTATAATTTTTGCGAATTTTTGAAAACTTTGAAAAATGCACATTTCTGGGTATTAAGTTTATTATTACTGGCCAGGAAATATTTTGAAATCTCTAAATGACTAAGGAACTTTGCAAAATAAAAGTGCTACAGCAACTAGAGCAAGTGGAGGAAGAAAGAGATGTTGTTTACCTCCTATATGCATATAAAAAGTATTTGTTAACAAGGTTGATCAAGTCTTGCCACCAAATAAATTTTACATAGCATAAGAAGAAATAAACCTCAAATCAATCATGTTACCTTGAATTTTATTGATATGGATCCAATCACAAGAGTTTGATATTCTTCTTTAGGCTCATATATTGGACAATCAATAGTTCCCACTTTGATAGTTCTCACATTAGAAATTGTATTAACTCCACATGCTTTTTCAATCCTCTTGGGGAAATAGACGGTGTGCTCCCTATCATCAATATTGAAGGTAACCTTTCCTTTATTGCAATCAATAACAGCCCCTGCGGTGTTAAGAAAAGGTCTCCCAAGAATAATAGACATATTATCATCTTCAGGCATTTCCAACACAACAAAATCAGTTAATATCAAGCAGTTATTAGTAACTTGAACAGGAACATCCTCACACATACCAACAGGAATAGCAGTAGATTTATCAGCCATTTGCAAAGATATATCAGTAGGTATCAACTTATCTAAGTAAAGTCTCTTATAAAGAGAAAAAGGCATAACACTAACACCGTCTCCCAAGTCACATAGAGCAGTTTTAACATAATTATTCTTAATAGAACAAGGAATAGTAGGTATACCTGGGTCGCCCAACTTCTTTGGAACTTTGCCATTGAAAGAGTAATTAGCAAGCATAGTGGAAATTTCCTCATTGGGGATTTTCCTTTTGTTAGTAACAATATCTTTCATATACTTTGAATAAGGAGGCAATTTAATAGCATCAATCAAAGGAATTTGCAAGAATAAAGGTTTCATCCAATCACAAAATTTATTATAGTGTTCTTCTTCCTTTGATTTTAGTTTCTTAGCAGGAAAAGGCATTTGCTTTTGCACCCAAGGTTCCCTTTCATTACCATGTTTCTTAGCAATAAAATCTTCTTTAGTATACTTTTTATTTTTATCTTGCTTTTCGGGTTCTTCTTCAACCTCTTCTTTATCGAAACATCATTCTTATCATTACCATTATTATTATCATGTTCATTACCACTTTCGGCTTCAGCATCGGAAATAGAAATACTATTAGGATCATTAACAGGTTCAGAGGATTCTACAACATTTTTATGTTTCTTCTTCTTTTTCTTAGAAGGAGCTCTAGGTTCAATGCGTTGAGAATCTTGTTCAATTCTTTTGGGATGCCCTTCAGGATATAGAGGATCCTGGGTAGAGACACCACCTCTAGTTGTTACTTCATAAGCATGTTTCTCTTTAGAATTATTTTGTAATAAGTCATTTTGCACTTTAGTGAGTTGATCAATTTGAGTTTGAACCATTTGAAAATGTTTAACAAGCATCTTAACATCATTGGAGGTTCTCTCCACAATATCATGCAAATTGCTAATAGCTTGAGAATTTTCCATTAGATGATTCTCTACTCTCATATCAAAATTTTCTTGCTTAACAATATAATTATCAAACTCATCTAAGCATTGCGCAGGAGGTTTTGAATACGGAATATCTTCCCTAGTAAAGCGCTCGAAGGGAGTTTACCTCAATCATGGATGAAGGGGGAATTATCTCACATATATCTTCTATGGGAGGTAGATTCTTCACATCTTCAGATTTAATACCTTTCTCCTTGAGAGACTTCTTGGCTTCCCTCATATCTTCATCATTCAATTTAATTAAACCCATCTTCTTCAATATTGGCGTTGGAATTGGTTCAGGCGTAGTCCAAGTCATCATGATTCCGGCCTATTTTAGCCAATAATTCTTCAGCTTCGTCTGGAGTTCTTTTCCTGAAAACACAACCAGCACAACTATCCAGGTATGCCCTAGACTCAATGGTTAGTCCACTATAAAATATATCAAGTAGATCATTCTTTTCTAAATCATGTCCAGGTCGAGCTCTGATAAGAGAACAAAATCTTGCCCAAGCCTCAGGCAATTTCTCTTCATCTCCCTGGTCAAATATATAAATTCTCTGTAAAGCAATATGTTGAGCACTAGCAGGAAAGTATTTTCGAAAGAAAACATCTCGCAAATCAGTTGGATTTTTAATAGAACCAGGAGGCAAATTATTATACCAAGTTTTAGCATCATCCTTTAATGAGAAAGGAAAATTTTTAGCGACAAAGTAAGTACGCATCTTGATATCATCAGAAAACAAACTACTCATAGAAGAAAGTTCAATCATGTGTTCTACAACACTTTCTTTTTCAGTACCACAAAAGGGTGCTTTCTCTACAATAGCTATATGAGATAGATCAAGAGAAAAATCATAATCTTTATCCTTAATGCATATAGGAGATGTGGCAAATTTAGGATCAGGAGATAACTTATGTCTAAAAGTATATTGTGTGAGAAACTTTTTAATTTTACTTGCATCAGCAGTAGCATTGCATCTATTAATAAGATCATCATTAAGCTCCACATAATCTTCATCAGGATCATCACTAAAATAATCAAGTTCGAGTGAACTAACAGGTGTAGTAGCATCAGAGTTTCAGCATTTTCAATTTGTCTAGACCTAGCAATTGTAGCATCTAGAAAGGATCCCAATGAACCACTATCATCAAGCACAACAGAAATATTATCAATATTATGAGAGTTTTCAGATTCAGCAGAAGTACCAACATGTGAAGCATGTGGTGGTGAAACAAGTTTATCAATCACAGATGGTGAATCAAGAGCAGCGAGAGGTACTCAGAGTTGTACCTTTTCTTGTATTGGATGGTAATATGGCGACTTTAGGATCGCGAGATTTACCCATGATGGAGAATTTGCAGCGAACAATATCAATCCAAGTGAACTTCCAAATAAAGCTATGCTCCCTGGCAACGGCGCCGGAAAATAGTCTTGATGACCCACAAGTATAGGGGATCGCAGCAGTCTTCGCGGGTAGTAAAACCCAATTTATTGATTCGACACAAGGGGAGACAAAGAATACTTGAAAGCCTTAACAACGGAGTTGTCAATTCAGCTGCACCTGGAAACAGACTTGCTCGCAAGAGTTTATTAGTAGTAACGGTTTTATAGCAGTAGCAGTAGTGAAATAACAGCAGCAGAGTAACAGAGACAGCAGTAGTGATTATAGTAAACAACGAGGATTAAAATACCGTAGGCACGGGGACGGATAACGGGCGTTGCATGGATGAGAGAAACTCATGTAACAATCAAGCAGGGCATTTGCGAGATAATAATAAAACGGTGTCTAAGTACAAAGCAAGCAATAGGCATGTGTTCCAATTATAGTCGTACGTGCTCGCAATGAGAAACTTGCACAACATCTTTTGTCCTACCAGCCGGTGGCAGCCGGGCCTCAAGGGAATCTACTGGATATTAAGGTACTCCTTTTAATAGAGCACCGGAGCAAAGCATTAACACTCCGTGAACACATGTGATCCTCACATCACTACCATCCCCTCCGGTTGTCCCGATTCGTCACTTCGGGGCCATTGGTTCCGGACAGCGACATGTGTATACAACTTGCAGTCCATAAACAATGAATATCATGATGAAATAATAACATGTTCAGATCTGAGATCATGGCACTCGGGCCCTAGTGACAAGCATTAAGCATAACAAGTTGCAACAATATCATCAAAGTACCAATTACGGACACTAGGCACTATGCCCTAACAATCTTACACTATTACATGACCAATCTCATCCAATCCCTACCATCCCCTTCAGCCTACAAGCGGGGAATTACTCACACATGGATGGGGGAAACATGGCTGGTTGATGGAGAGGTGTCGGTGGTGATGGCGGCGATGATCTCCTCCAATTCCCCGTCCCGGCGGAGTGCCGGAACGGAGACTTCTGGCTCCCGAGACGGAGTTTCGCGATGTGGCGGCGTTCTGGAGGGTTTCTGGCGACTTCGACTTCTCTCCGTGCGTTTTTAGGTCGAGGCCGATAAGTAGTCCGAAGGAGGGCGTCGGAGGCCGGCCGAGGGGGCCACACGCTAGGGCCGCGCCGCCCTAGGGTGTGGGGCCCTCGGGCCTCCACCTGACTTGCCCTTCTGGCTCCGTGAGTTTTCTGGGAAAATAGGGCCTTCTGTCAAAATCCCGAGGTTTTTCCTGAAAGTTGGATTTCTGCACAAAAACGAGACACCAGAACAGTTCTGCTGAAAACAGCGTTAGTCCGTGTTAGTTGCATAAAAAATACACAAATTAGAGGCAAAACAACAGCAAAAGTGTTCGGGAAAGTAGATACGTTTTGGACGTATCAGCCTCCATTAAATCTGGGACGATGGATGACAGAAAGTTCTAAGGTTGTGGATGTGCTGTTGCCACTAGGGATAAAACATTGATGCTATGTCCGAGGATGTAGTTATTGATTACATTACGCACCATACTTAATGCAATTGTCCGTTGTTTGCAACTTAATACCGGAAGGGGTTCGGATGATAACTCGAAGGTGGAATTTTTAGGCATAGATGCATGCTGGATAGCGGTCTATGTCATTTGTCGTAATGCCCAATTAAATCTCACTATACTCATCATATCATGTATGTGCATGGTCATGCCCTCTCTATTTGTCAATTGCCCAACTGTAATTTGTTCACCCAACATGCTATTTATCTTATGGGAGAGACACCTCTAGTGAATCTGTGGACCCTGAGTCCATTCTTTTACATCGAATACAATGTACTGCAATACTTGTTCTACTGTTTTCTGCAAACAATCAGCATCCACACTATACATCTAATCCTTTGTTACAGCAAGTCGGTGAGATTGACAACCTCACTGTTGTTGACTGCCAAAACCCACCGGCGGGCAGCGGCCTTGTCAACACTGTAGAGCCGAGAAGAGCCTAGAGCTGCGGCTGGCTGAGACCCCTCCGAGCGACGGCCCGCAATGCTCTTCTGGTCACACGCGGCGATGCGAAGTGCAAGGGCGTGCCACCTGACCTATACCTGGTCGGGAAGGTGATGGGGATGCCTCGCTTAGTTTCCTCGAGGCATACATGTAAACATTAAATACGAGCCTCGATCGGCTCTCGAGTTATCTCGTGAATCGGCTCAAAGAGCCGATCCACCCATGATTCGTACGGGGTGCACGAATACTTGGTGGTCCCGCTTGATCAAGATGAAGCTAATGAGATCTACGACGATTTAGGGTTTTCACCGCATAATCGGATCATCCTACTCCAGGTTGGGCCTCGCGGCCACGCACGGTGCTCGTAAGCCGATCCTAAACAAGGCCTAAAACCAACATGAAGTTGATCCCCGGAACATCCCGTTTAGGACCTGCGAACGCCACCCTACGTGCCACCGGATCCTCCCCCTTTGTAAGGCCTAACTATTGCGGATATTAAACTAATCCTTGTGGAACAAGGAGCAATCGTAACGGATCAGATCTACCAAATAATGATCAAGCGGGTGCCGCCCCACGCCCGAGACAGGCGTGAGGGCGGCTAGATATGCAAGGGTTGCACTACGTAAGCATGCTTAAACGAAGAACAATGCTAACCCTAACACATCTAATGATAACTACGTTGCTCGCCATCAAAAGCGCTTCGATACGAGCAACGCATGAACAACGTGGGCTTGTGCTGCCTAGATCGCAAGATGCGATCTAGGCAGCATGTCGCTTACCCGATAGAAACCCTCGAGACGAAGGAGTTGGCGATGCGCCGAGATTGGTTTGTTTTGGGGTTGAACGTGAGTTGTTGTTTATTCCATAAACCCTAGGTACATATTTATAGTCCAGCGGACTTTCTAACGTGGGAATATCCCATCGTGCACGATACAAACTCTAACCCTTATCTAATATAATAAACTGCTAAATAAAGATACACGGGCAATTCAGCCCAAAACCCTTCATGCCAGGCCGCTTCAGAAATCTTCCACATGTAATCTTCCAAGCCCGGCCCACCTCTGGATTTGTCTAAAATCTGGTGATAACACATGCCCCCTGGTTTTGGAAATATCATTTCCAAAATCATTATGCTTTCTCTTCGAAGGGTCATGTCGTGGCAAAGCAGAGCCGTTACAGCATCCGTCATCATTATGCCCTGTCTTCTCAGCTTCTCTAAAAATTCTGACAGCTTTGGCATCGATCCCTTGGAAGCTGTGATGGCATTACCTTCACCAGATTTCTCATTATTTAACCGTGCCGACTGGGAGCTCTCTTTATCCTCTATTTCATCCCAGCTATCGGCACCAAAAAACCCTCTCCTCCTGTAGCAATGTCTTCCTCTTCCTCTTCCTTCTCAAAACTCTTCCCCCAATCTTCGCCGAAGAAGAAGAACGAGGACAGCCTCCACCCCGCAGTGAATCCCTTCTCCTCCGACAAGGAGGAGAAAGAAGGAGAAGCAGCGAAGGCCAAGGCCTCCCCCTCCGCCAAGCTCCCGCCGAAGAAACGCCCCCGCATGTGGGCGGACAGCGAGGACGAAGATGACGACGAGGAAGAAAATGAAGAGGAGGAAGATGATTCCTCCGCCTCCATCGGGTATCCTCCAACGAAGCGCTTCCGCGGCTGGGCGGATAGCGAGGACGATGATGATGACGAGGAGGAGGAGGATGCTCCAGCGGACGGCTGGGGCAGCGACGGCGAGGAGCTTCCTGGGAGCAGCGCCGACGACCTCGACGACGGCGACGATGAGGACAGCGATGACTAGTGGAATAGGGCTAGCAGTAGCAGTGCAATAGGCACTAGATCCCTCTTTTGAGAGCCATCGGCTCTTCTTGTAAAGCTGTCCCTTTGAATTAATGAGAACTGTTATTCCAATTTCTCCTTTCATTAATCCAATCTCCATCCCTCCGCTTGCCACACCAAGACCGATAGTGACGAATCGGGTCATCATTGATTTTCTCAATCGCGGCGTTTTACAGCCCCGCAGCCGATGACTATTCATCGGCTAATTCGAGGAACCAATCCCCTCCTTTTCTCGCAGCAACAGCACAGTCCAAGCCCTGTACTGGACGACGGCTTTTCCTTCCCAGTTCCTCCCTGAGACGATCATGACGCAGCCGCAGCCGAGGTGACTCTAATCGGTCCTTAACCACAGGGCACCTTCCAGGCTTGTTGCCCCCCGAGTTTTAGCCGAGGCAAAACAGAGCTGTATGGACCTGGGCTCGATCATGTCTGAGGGAGCTTCTTATGCCGAGCTAGCCGATTTGAACATAAATCGGCTTCCCAAAGCAGAGAACCTTCAAGGCGAGCTGCCCCCCGAGTTCCTTCAGTTCCTGCCGGCCAGATAGGCTCCTTTCCTTTGATGGACCTGATGCAATCCATCCTTGACCTGATCCGCACGCCCATGCTGCTCCTGACAGTGTTCTTGAAGAAATTTCCCTTGAGTCGATGGCCATGCATCGGCTGTTATATCCTTAAGTCGATGCCTGCTGCATCGGCTGTGTTCGAAATTTTTTCGAATTTTTGTTTTTACGGCCGACCTGTGCATCGGCCCCCATATTCCAATACCCATCAACAGAAGATGAGATGCTTCCGTTGCATATCCTCGTATTTTATCTACCTGGGTGCCCCCCGAGCCGATTCTGTCAAGAGAATTGATGGTATCGGCTCTGCTGGATAACATGTTAAACCCAGGCAGAATGGTGGGTGAGGATAATTTTGGCCGATTGCTGGAATCGGCCTCCACGTTGCTTGTTCGTTGAGGGTTTTGTAAGTACCCTTCATAAATTTTTTGGGGCCGATCACAAGGATCAGCCTCTCCTGGTTTGCTCATTGGTTTGACCTTGCTACTTGGTCAGGCTGGATAAAACCAACCCAACTTCTGACTTGATGCGCTTGCTGTCGTCCACCTTGAGTGCTCCGTAGAGTCGTGGAGCGCTAAGCTCTGTCGGCAAGACGAGTACCATGTTTGTGCCAGCCGATGTCTCATCATCGGCTTTCTCTCGTTTGGGGCGCCACTCCATTTTCCGTGGACGACCCTCTTCATCCAGGGTTCGCTGAACCTTTGCAGCCAGATCAGGCCGTGCCTTCCTTAGCGTATGCAGGTACAACCTTTCGGCTTCCTCCAAGCCGCGCAATCGCTGAACCCTGCGCTTCTGGGAACGGCTGAGTCCGTCAGGGCACCACCTTGGCCGGTGGTACCCGTCTTCTTCCACTTCTCCCTCGTCTTCCGAATCCTCAAGATCTGCCCAACGAGGTGACTCGGCCGCGTTTGCTTCGTGGCGGGAGAGGCCCTAGGCGCTCGAACACGGACACGTTGGCTGCCTCCTTCTTTTTATTGTTGCATTCCGGGCAATTGCCGATTGTGGGCAATCGGCTCATTCCTGAATCCCAGCGAGTGTCCGAAGAAGGGGCAGTCCCAATGTCTGGCGTTGTCATCTTGCTCCCTTGATGCTTCCGTGGCACGGCGCTCGTGCTCCTCCTCATCGCGATCCTGCCGACGATATCTTCTGGCTTCTCTAGCCAGACGATCTCTTCTATCATCGTAATTGGACCGTCGGCGTTGGTCATACTGACTTACATATTTGTTGAGGAGGTGATCAGAAAGGGGTCGCTGATATCTTATATTCTTCACCTCTCCCTCTGTGACATAGCGCTTGCCATCATGACGGAGCCGATCGCGTGGAGCGGCCTCCTCTGTATCCTTGCTATGAGAGCAGCTGCCCTCATCTCCATCTTTGCCGAGTGGTTTCCGGGTCCTACCATGTTGATGCCGAACGAGGGACCCGGCCGGCAACCTTCGGGGTAGGTGATTTCCACCATGTTAACGGCGGGGAAGGGTTGGGTGTCGACCTTCATGGCGTACTCGGTTGAAAATTAGCCGCCCCTTCTCTATCGCCGCTTGGATGTGCTGACGCCACACCCGGCAGTCGTTGGTGGCATGGGAAAGCGAGTTGTGGAATTTGCAGTACGGCTTTCCGTTTAGCTCTTTCGCCGTGGGGAACTTGAGACCTTCAGGAATGGTCAACTGTTTCTCCTTGAGCAGGAGGTCGAAGATTTGTTCAGTCTTGGTCACGTCAAAATCAAATCCCCTGGGCGGCCCTGGTGGCTTTACCCATTTGCGAGGCCACGGGGTTCCTCCCCGAGTCCACTCAGCCACTGCTATTTCTTGGTCTCCCGCGAGCACTTCATCTTCCTCTCGTATCGACCATAACTACTGCACGCTTGAACTTGTCTTGGTACAGTGTCGGGGTGGCGCTGTTCATATGCCGATAGTTTCGAACCATGTGCGCCGCCGAGGGATAATCTGCTTGGGAGGCCATGTCCTTGAGCTGTGTCGCAAGGCCTCGCTACCGCCAACTCGATCGCTTCCTTTTCAGCTTATACGAACCGAATAACATCGGTTCCTAAGATTCCCGAAGCGCCTGGATGTATTCCGTCACCGTTTCCCGCGCTTCGACGTAGTTGTGCTAGATCGGCAATGCCGGACTCGGAAGCTTCGAATGGTATTGCATATGGAACTGTTCTTCCAATTGCTTCCAAGACTGGATGGAGTTTGGTCGGCAAAGAGGTGTACCATCCAAAAGCCGATCCCGTGAGGGACCGTGAAAAGAGCCTCACGCGTAGCTGATCCGACACCGAAGCCGGTCCTAGTTGAGCCAAATATCGGCCGACGTGCTCGATGGAGCCGGAGCCATCTCGATCCACCGAATTTGGAGAAGTCGGGAGCCGATATTTAGGTGGCAGCGGGATCATCTCGTAATCGTCAGGGTACGGCTTGGAATAGCCGATTGCCCTTCTTTTCGGCATCATGCCGAACTGATCTCTCAGTATGGTACTGATCTGATCCGCTGTGCTGGCCGTAGGAGTTGCACTCTGAAGATTCGCCGGGGTGGCATACTTGGCCAGCCATGTTTGCTTCTCCAGCTCTGGGCCAACTGCAGGAGCTGGGCTTGGGAGTTTCGTCGGTGTGGCGTATTTAGTTAGCCACGTCTGCTCTGTCGCCGACGTTCCTCCCGTCTTCGCCGGAGTCCCTGATGTTGTGGCCTGGTTTGTGAGTGCCCAGTCACCACAATCCGGCACATACATGCACGCGTATCCATGAGGGATCTCCTTAGGCGCCTCCATCAAGAACTGGTAGTCACTAGGGTCGCCACCAATCCTCGTAGACGAGGAATGCCGGTGTAGTCGGCACTTCAGCGAGTGCTGCCAACGCATATGGCAGCGGTGGACGGGACTGGAGTGGCAACTCTCCTTGATGAGTCCCGAGAGCTGGTCCTGACGGCGAGTACCGGTGGCTCATGATCTCCTGGATCACGCGCAGAGCGACACGCTCCAACACGTTGACCAAGTTCTCAGAGTGGCGGTGTAGCGAGTGAGCCACCGGTAGTTGATCTCCTCGCCGCAGCTCCCGGTGCGTTCCTCCGACGGGGTAGAGAGGTCTATCCCATCGAGCGCACCTTGCGGTGAGAACCCCTTCCATCTGATGCCATGGGAACGGGTTCTCTGAAAAGAGCCGATGAGGTCGGCTTCGAGGGTGGCCTTGATCTCGTTGTATTGCTTCTTGAGCTCATCGAGCGGATCCTCGTAGGTGACCGGCGTGCCGTCCGCCATCTCAGATGTAGATGGCGATGTGGTTGATGTAGACGATTGTCCCACCGGGCGTGCCGGAATGTGTTGATTGCCAAAACCCACCGGCGGGCAGCGGCCTTGTCAACACCGTAGAGCCGGGAAGAGCCTAGAGCTGCGGCCGGCCGAGACCCTCCGAGCGACGGCCCGCAATGCTCTTCTCGGTCACACGCGGCGATGCGAAGTGCAAGGGCGTGCCACCTGACCTATACCTGGTCAGGAAGGTGATGGGGATGCCTCGCTTAGTTTCCTGCAGGGCATACATGTAAACATTAAATACGAGCCTCGATCGGCTCCATTAAATCTGGGACAGTGACAGAAAGTTCTAAGGTTGTGGATGTGCTGTTGCCACTAGGGATAAAACATTGATGCTATGTCCGAGGATGTAGTTATTGATTACATTACGCACCATACTTAATGCAATTGTCTGTTGTTTGCAACTTAATACTGGAAGGGGTTCGGATGATAACCTGAAGGTGGAATTTTTAGGCATAGATGCATGCTGGATAGGGGTCTATGTCATTTGTCGTAATGCCCAATTAAATCTCACTATACTCATCATATCATGTATGTGCATGGTCATGCCCTCTCTATTTGTCAATTGCCCAACTGTAATTTGTTCACCCAACATGCTATTTATCTTATGGGAGAGACACCTCTAGTGAACTGTGGACCCCGGTCCATTCTTTTACATCGAATACAATCTCATCGCAATACTTGTTCTCATCGTTTCTGCAAACAATCAGCATCCACACTATACATCTAATCCTTTGTTACAGCAAGTCGGTGAGATTGACAACCTCACTGTTGTTGACTGCCAAAACCCACCGGCGGGCAGCGGCCTTGTCAACACTGTAGAGCCGGGAAGAGCCTAGAGCTGCGGCTGGCTGAGACCCCTCCGAGCGACGGCCCGCAATGCTCTTCTCGGTCACACGCGGCGATGCGAAGTGCAAGGGCGTGCCACCCGACCTATACCTGGTCGGGAAGGTGATGGGGATGCCTCGCTTAGTTTCTGCGGAGGCATACATGTAAACATTAAATACGAGCCTCGATCGGCTCTCAGGTTATCTCGTGAATCGGCTCAAAGAGCCGATCCACCCATGATTCGTACGGGGTGCACGAATACTTGGTGGTCCTGCTTGATCAAGATGAAGCTAATGAGATCTACGACGATTTAGGGTTTTCACCGCATAATCGGATCATCCTACTCCAGGTTGGGCCTCGCGGCCACGCACGGTGCTCGTAAGCCGATCCTAAACAAGGCCTAAAAACCAACATGAAGTTGATCCCCGGAACATCCCGTTTAGGACCTGCGAACGCCACCCTACGTGCCACTGGATCCTCCCCCCCTTTGTAAGGCCTAACTATTGCAGATATTAAACTAATCCTTGTGGAACAAGGAGCAATCGTAACGGATCAGATCTACCAAATAATGATCAAGCGGGGTGCCGCCCCCACGCCTGAGACAGGCGTGAGGGCGGCTAGATATGCAAGGGTTGCACTACGTAAGCATGCTTAAACGAAGAACAATGCTAACCCTAACACATCTAATGATAACTACGTTGCTCGCCATCAAAAGCGCTTCGATGACGAGCAACGCATGAACAACGTGGGGCTTGTGCTTGCCTAGATCGCAAGATGCGATCTAGGCAGACATGTCGCTTACTCGATAGAAACCCTCCAGTGAATCGGGACGATGATGAGAAAGTTCTAAGGTTGTGGATGTGCTGTTGCCACTAGGGATAAAACATTGATGCTATGTCCGAGGATGTAGTTATTGATTACATTACGCACCATACTTAATGCAATGGTCTGTTGTTTGCAACTTAATACTGGAAGGGGTTCGGATGATAACCTGAAGGTGGACTTTTTAGGCATAGATGCATGCTGGATAGCGGTCTATGTACTTTGTCGTAATGCCCAATTAAATCACACTATACTCATCATATCATGTATGTGCATGGTCATGCCCTCTTTATTTGTCAATTGCCCGACTGTAATTTGTTCACCCAACATGCTATTTATCTTATGGGAGAGACACCTCTAGTGAACTGTGGACCCCGGTCCATTCTTTTACATCGAATACAATCTACTGCAATACTTGTTCTATTGTTTTCTCGCAAACAATCATCATCCACACTATACATCTAATCCTTTGTTACGAGCAAGCCGGTGAGATTGACAACCTCATCTGTTTCGTTGGGGCAAAGTACTTTGGTTGTGTTGTGCAGGTTCCACGTTGGCGCCGGAATCCCTGGTGTTGCGCCGCACTACACTCCGTCGCCATCAACCTTCAACGTGCTTCTTGACTCCTACTGGTTCGATTAAACCTTGGTTTCTTACTGAGGGAAACTTGCTACTGTGCGCATCACACCTTCCTCTTGGGGTTCCCAACGGACGTGTCAACTACACGCATCACCGACGCCGACGGCGCATCCTGAGTCGACGTAGGCCCGTCGATCATGATGAACTCGTCATGATCTACCCGGTGTGCATGCTCCATCGCCGACGTCGAGGCAGAGGCCGACGCAGGTGTAGTAGCGGATGCGTCTGCCGGCTCTTGCTCCGGGGTTGGGGCCGCTGCCGCTGCCGTTGCAGCTGGGCCGCCGCCTCGGACTCCGCCTCGGCCGCCGCCATTTTGTCTTTGATGTCGTCGAGGATCTAGCCTTTGAAAAAGTTGTGCGCCGCCCGCGTCCGGAGAGACATTCCTTCTGTCGATGCTCTCAGCAGGAACATGTCATCCCTGCGTTTCTTCATCTCCATCTTCTCCTCTTGCCTCTTGAGCAGCAACCTGTGTGCGAGGGAGAAGGCCCCGCTACTTTCACCACCCGAGCTTCGCCCGACGGGACCTCTAACATCGGCGACGGGGTGGGGGGATCGAGGCCACCAGCGCTGGGGTTCTTCCCGGGTCGCCCGCTCGGGAGCAACCCGAGAGTACTGCACTGAATGATATCTCATTTTCATGTTTTTAAAATCCTACTATTGAAAAGGATAGGTCAGAAGATATGCCCTAGGGGCGCATTTGGTAGCCTAGGCCTGATTCGTGGCTCACTAGAGGCAGCGGTGCAAGCACACTTGCGCGTCCAAAACTAGCCACGGGCCAAAATTTGCATGTTGTTTGGTAGGTCGGGCTGCATCGGTTGGGCCAAAAAGGATTTTCTGTTTGTTTGCCTGCAGGCAAGCCCAAATCTCGATGGAGATGAGATTAGGCCTGTTTGGTACCATTAGGCATGCCTAAGTTACCTCTTCTCTACAACGGGTAGCCTTACCATGCTCTCACCTCCCATCACAGATAAATCACAGTTCATGACAGTTGCAAACTTACGAAGCATATCAGTTCACGAAATCAGCCCTAGCTATTACGAATGGTAGTTCATAACACGATGCTCCCTAGCTACTACGAATGGCAGTTTATCATCACGGGGTAGTTCAACATATGGGGATCAAATTGGGGTTCGAGAAACAGGGGATCAAAGAGGGGTTCTTCTTCACTTCTTCTTCTCAGATGGTGGTGTTGCCTCTGACTTCCCACATTGCGTCTGCCCACTCTTGCCTCTTCACCTTCCAGGCATCATTCTCGCCTGCTTCCACGCCATGGGTCTCTACTTCATCAAAATTTACAACCTCTTCGAAGAACTCATCCTCGCCCCAACCTAGGATCCAGTTGTGAAGAATGCAGCAAGCAAAGACCAACTTTACTTGAGTGTCAAACTTGTGGAATGGTTTCTGGTCAAGGACCTTGAACATGTTCTTCAATGCAGCAAAGAACCTCTCAATGGTGACTCTAAGGCTTGAGTGTCTTAGATTGAACAACTCTCTCGCATTCAGAGGTCGGTGCTTCGCAGAGAACTCGTTGAGGTGGTACCTTGTTTTCCTGAAGGGAGGTAGAATTCTAGGTCGGCATGCATATCCAGCATCTCCAAGGTAGAACTTACCGTCATGGATTTGCAACCCATCAGGCCTTGACAAGCTGTCGGCCAGGATGCTCGCATCATGAGCTGAACCCTCCCACCCAGCAAGCACGTAGGTGAACTTCATATCGAAGTCCACAGCTGCTAGCACGTTCTGGCTGATGTAGTGCTTCCTCCCGCGAAATGCTGCAGACATTGATCTCGGTACCTTTGCAGTGATATGAGTACCATTAATAGCCCCAATGCAATCCTGTAATTTTTTAGCATAGTCATGTTTCTGACAGTACCACACATCTGATAGGTACAAGGAACACGATTTTGTACTCACCCTGAAATAGGGAAACCACCTGTAGCTGTTCTTGATCTTTGCTGGTGTGTTCGTTGATGCTGGCTTGATCATTTCACCTCTTAGCTCCCCAATCGTGTACAACAACTGCTGGAAGTACCGAGAGATAGTCTCCGTGGATCGCCTGAAAGTGCTATGGATGACTCTGAACCTCTGGTTATGACCCACGACATGAAGAAACATTGTGACTTGTTCTTCGACAGACGTGTGGATGGTATCAACTAGCAGCCCTCTCTCCCTGGACGTTTTAACAAGTGCATAGAAAGGGGCTCTTCTCATCCGAAGCATCTGGATATCCTCTGCATCGTTGCAGTTGTAGATGTAGTTTAGGTTGGCAATCCTCTTATGATCTCGTTGTAACATAGAACCGTAAGTAACACGAGGAAAATCAGCATGCCTAACTGCTCTCTTGTGCACCATCAGGATCCAGGATTGTATGCAAACGATGAGTGCTGCGGCGTGATGCACAAGCTGGAGCTGGTCGGTCTACTCAAACAAGATCTATGCATTATGAACGGTCTGATCGAACCCAACTAGTTCTACCAACATGAATCAAACACTACGGTAGAGCAGGGGAGTTTCCCCTTACCTCCGTCATGGCGGACAACGGACACGGCCGAAAGCCGCCGCAGATGTGCGCAGGCTCCGCCGCGCATGGAAATGAGGACACTGGGCCGACGGCGGAGACCGAAGGGAGATGCGCGCTGCAAGATCTGGATCGCCGCCACCGCCGGTGCGAAAATTGGGGGAACGCAAAATTTGGGAGGGGGCTAATGGAGAGGGTAACCGAAGAGGGAGGTTACCCGTACCTTTGCCGCGCAACGCCGCTGGGATTTTGGCTTCTCCCGCCATGCCGAGACGGAGCTCCCGCGCGAACAACGTTATCGATTTTCGTCTCACGGAGTCTAGCCATAAAGAAACTGTTAAACCGGACGTTACTCCGGAGCCTATTCGAGTGGTGCTTTGAGACCCGTGCTGTGCAAGAACACGAGTGAGCCCAGGAACCAAACGTCCCATAGAGTGATTAGGCTGGTGCCAACCGGGGCGGTAGTGCGGGCGCTACCGCCCGAGGCGGGGCGTGAGCGGGGCGGTAGGCAGGCGAGATGGTAGCGCCGGGCGGTGGCGCGGGCGCCCGGCGTTAGGGCGCGGTACCGCCTATAGCCCGCGTTGGAGGCGAGAGTGGGGCGAGAGGGAGGCGATAGCGGTGCTAGTGGGGGCGATAGGGAGGCAGTAGAAAGACGGTAGGAAGGAGAGAGAACTGAGGGCATCTCCAACCGGGCGACCCATCCCGCGCCCGCGCGTCCGGATGGGTCGAAACGGACAAAACCGCGGCCCAGCGCGCGGACCCATCCCTAAAACGGATGGCCGCGGCGTCCGGGACGACCCAAACCCGGCCCAAATCTTGGACGAGTTTGCGTGGCCGCGGACGCGAAAGGCCGGGTCGCTCGCGTCCTCCCTTGTCCGCCCCCGGCCCGCCCGTCCGCCTCCCAAAACACAAGCCCGTCGCCCACATCTCCCCACCGCTCCGCCGCCACCCACGGACCGGCGATTTGGGAGCGCGTCGCCGCCGGCCATCGTCGTCGAGACGCCGGCAAGCGGGGGCGGAAGCATAGGTCGAGATCCCGCGCCGCTTTCGCCGCGTCGTAGCGCAGTCGGAGGACGCCGCCGCCGGCGCTGTTGTCCTCTCACCGTCGCGACACCTCCCGCCGTTCGCAGGCTGCGCCGTTTCCGCCGGAGGTGAGCTCTCTCCGCATCGCGTATCCGGACCGGACGTCGTTCGAGACGGCCGCTTCTGCAGTCGCTACGAAGCATTTGGATGGCCTCCGCCTGCGAGGTGTTCGGTCAAATGCTCGAACTAAAATGTGTCCCTTTTCAGATCATGGTGGACAGCGGCGACGAGTACTACTTCAAGAACTTCATCGACACGTCGTCAGAAGAGGAGTCAGAAGACGATTTTTTCACGGATGCTGCGCTGCTCATCCACGAGGCAAGGTTTGCCAAAGAGCAGGAGGCAGCCCGAAAAGATGTCGAGCGGGCGTTTGGCATCCTCCAAGCTCGTTGGGCTATCGTCAGACACCCTGCCGTAGCCCGGGATGTGCAAACTCTGTGGGAGGTGATGACCGCTTGTGTAATCATGCATAACATGATTGTTGAGGTAGAGCGGGATGATTCACTCTTTGATATTGACTGGGAAGGCCAAGGAGAGTTGGTTACTCCTCAGACAAGGAGCTCCGGCATCATTGCGGGACATTCTTCATGCGCACCATGAAATTCGAGATCTAGCTGTACACAACCAGCTTCAGGCTGATTTGGTCGAGCACATGTGGCAACACGTAGGCAACAATGCTGCAAACAACAATGATGAAGGAAATCCTGAAGCCTAGAGCATTTGTATCGTTTTTCATTTTATTTCAATAATACTTTATCCTTGATTACATGGACTATGTAATGTGTAATACATTTTGAGCATTTGTACTATTTTATATATTTTATATAATATTTTTTTGCGTTTTTCTAGTGAATTTACAAGAAAAACATACCATATGGCGCCGCGACCCAAATCTGCCGCGTTGGGCGCACCGCGCGACCCAAACGGACGCGCGGACGCGGGGCGCTGTCCGCGCGTCCGCTCGGGCACGCAAACGGCCCAAAACGGACGGCCCAGCGCGTCCGTTTGGGTCGCCCGGTTGGAGATGCCCTGAGAGCTGGGCCAATAGCCCGTGCACTGGCACCGTGAAGTGAGAGTGAGGTGAGAGTGGGATGAAAGTGAGGAAAAAGCTGACGTGGCGAGGCTATAGTGGGATAATGCATTGGCACCAGCCTTACAGCCATCCTGCAGCTGCAACCGTAGCCAGATGATGGCCGTCCCCTTGTCCCGTCCCGTCCAAACCCAGACCACGCACTACTCCCCGTAGCGTAGCAGCCGCAGCCGCAGCAGCACGAGCAGGAGCTACAAGTACAGTACGCCTCCGTTAGTCAGCCTGCATTAACTGCCCCGTCCTCTCACTCACTGACACTCCCCACACTACTACTACCCGTCACTCCCCATTGACCCCAACACCAGCAGAGCACCAACGGCATCCGGTTCCGCCACTCGTCCGAATCCATTCCAAATTCTCATTCCCTATTCCACCACCTCCGTTTCCCCTTTTATTCCCGCCTCCACTCCACTCCTCTGCTCGCTCTCCACACACCCCGCCGCCGGCGCAGCCTGCCACAATGCCTCCGCCCATCCTCCTCACCATGCTCCTCCTCCTTCTGTCGGCCTCGTCGTCGGCGTCCCCCGACCGCGACATCTACGCGCTGGGCAAGCTCAAATCCGCCCTCGTGCCCAACCCCGCCGCCACACCCACGCTGCTCCAAGACTGGGACCCCACTGCCACCTCCCCCGCCCACTGCGCCTTCACCGGCGTCACCTGCGACGCCGCCACCTCACGTGTCACCGCCATCAACCTCACCGCCCTCCCGCTCCACGCCGGCACGCTCCCGCCGGAACTCTCCCTCCTCACCTCCCTCACCAACCTCACCATCGCCGCCTGCGCGCTCCCCGGCCACGTCCCCGCCACCCTCCCCGCCCTGCCCTCCCTCCGCCACCTCAACCTCTCCAACAACAACCTCTCCGGCCCCTTCCCCTTCCCCACCACCACAACCCCATACTTCCCCTCCCTCGCCCTCCTCGACTGCTACAACAACAACCTCACCGGCCCGCTGCCGCCCTTCTCCACCCCGCACGCCGCCACCCTCACCTACCTCCAGCTCGGCGGCAACTACTTCTCCGGCCCGATCCCTTCCACCTACGGCGCACTCGCCTCCCTCCGCTACCTCGGCCTCAACGGCAACGCGCTGTCCGGGGCCATCCCCACAACCCTCTCCGCCCTCACCCTCCTCGAGGACCTCTACCTCGGCTACTATAACCAGTACTCCGGCCCCATCCCGCCGGAACTCGGCAACCTAACAAACCTCCGCCGGCTCGACATGAGCAGCTGCAACCTCACCGGCCCCATCCCGCCGCAGCTCGGCCAGCTCCAGAACCTCGACACGCTCTTCCTCCTCTGGAACCGGCTCTCCGGCGACATCCCGGCCGAGCTCGGCGACATGCGCAGCATGCAGTCGCTCGACCTCTCCGTCAACGACCTCGGTGGCGAGATCCCCGCCACCCTCGCCAAACTCACCAGCCTCAAGCTCCTCAACCTCTTCCGCAACCACCTCCGCGGCGGCATCCCGGAGTTCATCGGCGACCTGCCGCAGCTCGAGGTGCTGCAGCTGTGGGAGAACAACCTCACCGGCGTGCTCCCCGCGGACCTCGGCAAGAACGGGCGTCTGAAAACGCTCGACGTCACCACCAACCACCTCACCGGCCCCGTCCCACCGGGCCTCTGCGACGGGCGCCGGCTCGAGACGCTCGTGCTCATGGACAACGGCTTCTTCGGCCCCATCCCGGACTCCCTCGGCGGGTGCAAGACCATCACGCGCGTGCGCCTCAGCAAGAACTTCCTCACCGGCGCGGTCCCGCCGGGGCTCTTCGACCTCCCGCAGGCCAACATGCTGGAGCTCACCGACAACCTGCTCTCCGGCACGCTCCCCGACATCATCGGCGGGAACAAGATCGGGATGCTGCTCCTCGGCAACAACATGATCGGCGGCAGGATTCCAGCCTCAATCGGCAACCTCCCCGCGCTGCAGACGCTGTCGCTCGAGTGCAACAACTTCTCGGGCGCGCTCCCGCCGGAGCTCGGCCGGCTGCGGAACCTGTCGCGGCTCAACGTCAGCGGCAACGCGCTCACGGGCGCCATCCCGCCGGAGCTCACGCGCTGCGCCGCGCTCGCCGCCGTCGACGCCAGCCGCAACCGCCTCACGGGGGAGATCCCCGGGGCCGTCACCTCGCTCAAGATCCTCTGCACGCTCAACGTGTCGCGCAACGCGCTCTCGGGCGAGCTCCCGCCGGGCATGTCCAACATGACCAGCCTCACCACGCTCGACGTCTCCTACAACGCGCTCTCCGGCGCCGTGCCCATGCAGGGCCAGTTCCTGGTGTTCAACGAGAGCTCCTTCGTCGGCAACCCCGGCCTCTGCGGCGGGCCGCTCGCCGCGGCCGATAACGCGCTCGCGTGCGGCGACCTCGGCTCCGGCGCCGGCGCGGGGCTCATGTCCCTCCGCCGCTGGGACTCCAAGAAGATGCTGGTGTGCCTCGCGGCCGTGCTCGCCGCGCTCGTGGCGGCGTTCCTCGGCGGGCGGAAAGGGTGCGAGGCGTGGCGCGAGGCGGCGCGGCGTCGTTCTGGAGCCTGGAAGATGACGGTGTTCCAGAAGCTCGACTTCTCCGCCGACGACGTGGTGGAGTGCCTCAAGGAGGACAACATCATCGGCAAGGGCGGCGCGGGGATCGTCTACCACGGCATCACCCACACCGGCGCCGAGCTGGCCATCAAGCGCCTCGTCGGCCGCGGCGTGGGCGGCGACCGCGGCTTCTCGGCGGAGGTGGGCACGCTGGGCCGGATCCGGCACCGCAACATCGTGCGCCTCCTCGGCTTCGTCTCCAACCGCGAGACCAACCTGCTGCTCTACGAGTACATGCCCAACGGCTCGCTCGGGGAGATGCTGCACGGCGGCAAAGGCGGCCACCTCGGCTGGGAGGCCCGCGCCAGGGTCGCGCTCGAGGCCGCGCGCGGGCTATGCTACCTCCACCATGACTGCGCGCCCAGGATCATCCACCGCGACGTCAAGTCCAACAACATCCTCCTCGACTCCGGGTTCGAGGCCCACGTCGCCGACTTCGGACTCGCCAAGTTCCTCGGCGGCGGCGCGGGTGCCGGCGGCGGCGCCTCCGAGTGCATGTCCGCCATCGCAGGCTCCTACGGCTACATCGCGCCAGGTATTCGACAAATTCACATCCTCGATAGCAAAATCTGTTACTACTGAATCACTGATCACTGCACCATTTCGTGTTCCACAAATTCACACCCTGTATAGCAAAATCTAATTGAGGAACAGAGTTGTTGATTCAGAGTTATGCCAAATTTTATCTGAAATGCACACCCCAAAGACCCTACCTGAACTGCAACCTGTACTTTCTTGCTCTTGGATTTTAGCTTAGTTTTTCAGTACTATCTGCAACCCACACCGGCCCTGTGAATCTTGTTGCCATGTGCAAGAGTCAACCAAAGAGAGGACAAAAAATTGAGCTGGGGATTAGTGGCTGCTGTTAGTGTCTTTTTGTCTCCTGAACTTGTCTCTTGGATCCTAGCATAGTACTATGGACTACTAATAAATTTGTCTCAACCTGGAAGATCTTCTTGTTAACTGCCCTGTGTCCTCTCAACAAAAGACAGGACAAAGATCTCCTTTTGCACTTAATGATGGAGATATATCTTGGACCCTTGGTCAGCAATTCAGATAGTTTTTGTCTCTGGATGGTTATGTGCTTCTGCTTCACTTAATCGTGATTATTAGAGCTATAATCCTGTCTGATTAACCAATGATGCATGTCCGCACCCTGGATAGCAAATTCACACCCTGGATAGCAAAATCTAATTGAAGAACAGTGTCGATTCAAAACTTGTGGCAACATAGTAGTACTAGAAATTACCAAGAACTTTTACTCCAAATTTCATCCAACATATTCTATCTGAAGGCCAACTGAACTGCACACTCCACTGACCCACCTGTACTTTCTTCTTCTTGGATTTTAGCTTAGTTTTTCAGTGTACTGTCTGCACCCACACCGGCTCTGTTCTTGTTGCCATGTGCAAAGGTCAACTAGAGACAGGACAAATTTTTGAGACAGGACAGTGATTAGTGGTGGCTGTTAGTAGTGTCTATTTGTCCTGCCCCTGTTTCTTGGAAGATCTTGTTGCCATCTGTGTTTAACATATGCCAACAAGAGACAAGACAGAGATTTCCTCTTGCATTTAAGAACGTGGATATCCTGGACTCATCATCAATCCAGATAGTTTTTTGTCTGGCTGATTATGAGCTTGTGCCTCGCTTAAGCGTGATCAATGATAGGGATATCTGTCTTGGACCCACTGGTCAGCATTCCAGCTAGTTTTGTGTGTCTGATTATATGAACTGCCTCACACTAGCATGATTAGAAGAATGTAAATATAGTTCTGTCTGACTAATGAATTTGCCATCTGACGTGGCAGAGTACGCGTACACTTTGCGTGTGGACGAGAAGAGCGACGTGTACAGCTTCGGCGTGGTGCTGCTGGAGCTCATCACGGGGCGCCGCCCCGTCGGCAGCTTCGGCGACGGCGTCGACATTGTGCACTGGGTCCGCAAGGTCACCACGGAGCTGCCCAACACCGCCGCGGCTGTCCTCGCCGTCGCCGACCGCCGCCTGTCCCCCGAGCCCGTGCCGCTGCTTGTGGGCCTCTACGACGTGGCCACCGCGTGCGTTGAGGAGGCTAGCACGGCCCGGCCCACCATGCGGGAGGTCGTGCACATGCTTTCCCAGCCGGCCATCGCCACCGCTGCTGCCGATGCTGCCCAGCCCGACGACAACCTCCTCCTGTCCTTTTGACACGCCGGAGTTCCTAAGGTTAATGTACGCGTTTAGCTGTGCTAATTTTGGTTTACCTGGTGCTTAGTTTTGTGCCGTACGTGTGGATGTGTAATAACAATTACCTATACTATACTCCCCTGAAGCTGAAGGTGGAGGGCTGCAAAACCTGTGACTGGATGATGCTGATGCCATTGTGCATAGCTGAATCGGTGAACTAATATATGTACATATTAGTAAAATTCCCAAGACCAAATATTTGCTCCTGTAGTATATATTTCCAAGATCTTTTTATATTCTCTTTGCTGTTCGTACGTAGTCAATTGTTTTTTGCATCCTTTTGTTCTTCTATTGATCGTTGATATGGTGGAAGCAAGCAAGAGACGATCGGAAAGGCAAATTCTTTTCTTCGAAAGGACCAAAAGGGATGGCTGAAACTTTGTAAGTTTTACTGATGGTGATAACTGATAAGGATCGATCAGTGGATGAATGAGTGCAAGTCATCGCCACGGAATCGAATCGAAACCGAGCAGGCAAAGAACAAATCACACCGGTGGACCTAATTTGTCTTTCGTATATATTCTCTCTTTTTAGTTATCATGATATTTCATCTCTCTACTTTTTATTGAACAACTGGCTAGATAAGCATATATTCCCTGCGTGGATGTATCATGCATGGATGGTGGAGTTTTGAGACAGCTGCTGTCCTCTCCTCGTGAAAGTTGGAATCAAGAATGTTTTTGAAGACAAGTGGTTCACATACAAATCAAGTGACGAAAGGACAGAAAATGATCGAAACACTAGTGGCTAAGCCAAGATATATATTGCAGCGCTACTGCACTAGAGTAGCCCTTCCTCCTTTATGCATTCTTGCTAGCGGCCGGCGACGACGATGATCTTGCCGCTTTCAGGTTCAGAAACACTGCCCTGCAATTGGTTGTAAATCCAAACCATCTCAGTGAGCTCATCAAGCATTACCGGTAGTTAAAAATTGCCAAAAAGAATCGACGGACAGATTGAACTCAGAGGCCTCACCAGCATGATGCGACGGAGCTGGCGAAGAGAACTCGGTGCTGGAGCGGCACGTACTCGTAGTTGATCCAGCTAACAATTGGTCGCAACTGCACGGAAATTGTGGTATATATGTGACTATTTGGCTTGTATTTTGTTTAGATGAGTAGAAAACAGACTTAGCAATATATTGACATAAAGCAAAACACAAAATTAGGTGAGGAATAGAAGGTAGTAGTACACCTTCCAAGAGGTCAACTGGATGTTGGCGTAGTCCTTCTTTATCTTGCTCTTCACTTGCTCATACGGCCTCCCTAAAATTTTATGAATATTATTTCATCTGATGTTGGTACATACGGATGAAAAAAGAACTCTTCATATGTATGTGTTATGGAGGAAGGATAATTTGAACAGTTATGTATATGTAACCGTAGAGACGCATGTATATTGTATACTGGATAGCATATCGCAGTGAATACCTTCGACTACTAAACCGTAATATACCATGAACAACAAGTTATTCAATGGGGATGCAGTTAGCTGCTCCACTATGACCTGCATATATAGTGCAAGAGGTACCAGGTAATTAGTGGAGCTGCATAAGATCAGCATTATTCATGACAATATGCCAAGATACAAGACAAGTGCCTTATTGGCTGCAGTTTCTCTTCCTTTCTTCCCCTTGAAAATCCAGTCCATAAGCTTGTGGAAGAAATGGCCGAATGGCCCCGCGTACGCAAACCCATAGAGCTGTCAATTTGTTTACCAAATCACAACGCCAAAGTGCATAAGTTAGCAACTAAACAAGACAAAACTGATGGTGTCTAAAGAGGTGTAAGAGTTGCTTAAGTTCTTTGTGTTGTATTAAACATAGACTAGTCTCTCTAGCGAACAAGGAGATGAACTCGCATATGAATGCAGATTTTCTGCACCTAACTGTCGTTTTGGCTCATGGAAGTAGATGGCTCATGGTAGTAGATGATCCCATTATGAAAATCGTATTTTAAAATGTTCAAAACATGCTGAAAATAAATCTTTAGAAAGTATTTTTTTGCGGAACAACATATTGTCTTTTAAAAAATATGTTGTTTCACAATGGGAGAATCTGTCCTATGAGCATGGGCGGACCCAGCGGGGGGGGGGGGGGATGGCCCACCCACATTTCCTGGAAGAAAATGTAGTACCCCATTGGACAAAAGGCCAATTAGCCAGAACGGCCTCACGCGGAGTCGCGAACGGCGGTCACACCTGCTCGCCCAGTTGCCCACGCGATTCATGGACTGACGGCGATTCCCCGAGCCCCGACCGCCCCGACCGCCGCCCGCCCGGCTGCCGCAGCCCCTGCGCTGCCTCCGTCCGCTACCTCAATTCGCCTCTCGGCCCAACGCTCGCCCACCGGCTTCACCGCGTCTGCGTTTCACCGGACTCCCTCAGTCCCTCTTCCCGCCCGCTCCCTGGCTCGCCGGCTCGGCCTCGCCCCCCACCTCATCCCGCCGGCCGCCTCTCTCCCCTGGACCCCTGCTCTAAGTGCTCTTCCCGCCGATGACCAGCAGTGAGCGTGGTGAGCCCGAATTCTCATTTCTCTCTGTATCCGTGTTAAATCCTCAGTGTGTGTATGACTGATTTGTAAATTACTAATGTTTCAATTGTGTAAAAATGAAGAGGAGGAGCGAAATTGCGCTACATAAACAAGTATCAAAGAAGATTGCATCTTCTTCTACACCGTTAGTATGAAGAATGGCGCAAAAGTTTTTCACATTTGGGTGTGGGGGCAAAAATTTTTTTTTGCTAAAGGCTTTTCACTTTTTTGGGAGTTTTTTTTTCTTATACATTGTTCAATAGGTAAAGGTTTTTCACAATTTGGGGGCGTAAATTTTTATTTTTGGAGGTGTGCCCCCCTCCAGTTTTTTCCTGCGTCCACCACTGCCTACGAGCCAAAATGGATTTCCATGGGTGTACTACGTTTTGTGACAACAAATACCTACAAACAATATGCAAAATATGACCTTTTATGAATAAAAAATAAAAAAGAAGCGTTAGTATGGCAAAGTAATCATACTTTTGTATGATGTTTTTGCAAACGCTGGTGTACTATAGCATAATGTACATGTATGATTTTTTTTCAAATTCACAAAATGTATATAACAAGTGGGCTGGTGTTCGGTGTTTTCAATTTTGGTTTGATTTTTTTTTTCAAAATCCACCAGAATCTCCATTTTCTTTTGAAGTTTGAGAATTATTTCGTCCACCAGAATCTCTTTACTTGCTCATATGGCCTCCCTGAAATTTTATGAATATTATTTCATCTGATGTTAGTACATGCAAATGAAAAAAGAACTCTTTGATATGCATTAGTTACAAAAAGGAGAATTTGAACAGTTAAGTATATGTAAGTATAGAGACGTATATACTCCATATATTGGTAGCAAGATATCGCACTGAATTCTCATTTCTCTCTGTATCCGTGTTAAATCCTCAGTGTGTGTATGACTGATTTGTAAATTACTAATGTTTCAATTGTGTAAAAATGAAGAGGAAGAGCGAAATTGTGCTACATAAACAAGTATCAAAGAAGATTGCATCTTCTTCAACACCGTTAGTATGAAGAATGGCGCAAAAGTTTTTCACATTTGGGGGTGGGGGCAAATTTTTTTTTGCTAAAGGCTTTTCACTTTTTTGGGAGTTTTTTTTTCTTATACATTGTTCAATATGTAAAGGTTTTTCACAATTTGGGGGCGCAATTTTTTTTTTTGGAGGTGTGCCCCCTCCAGTTTTTTCCTGCGTCCGCCATTGCCTATGAGCCAAAATGGATTTCCATGGGTGTACTACGTTTTGTGACAACAAATACCTACAAACAATATGCAAAATATGACCTTTTATGAATAAAAAATAAAAAAGAAGCGTTAGTATGGCAAAGTAATCATACTTTTGTATGATGTTTTTGCAAACGCTGGTGTACTATAGCATAATGTACATGTATGATTTTTTTCAAATTCACAAAATGTATATAACAAGTGGGCTGGTGTTCGGTGTTTTCAATTTTGGTTTGATTTTTTTTTTCAAAATCCACCAGAATCTCCATTTTCTTTTGAAGTTTGAGAATTATTTCGTCCTAATTTCATTAACTTTAAATGTCTTTTTTAATAACATCAATTGTTTTTTCAGAATCTAATCTAGAATTTTCGACGAATATACATTCGAAAGGCCATCGAAGTTTTATCGAAATATTAATCCCCGGTGGTGTTCCTGCTCCTGCGATTCTTGTTTTGTCTCTTATATTACATAATAGTGTGGAAGTGTTGCTACTAAATTAGTATATTTCTTTGAACTAAAACCTCAAGATTTGCATGTTGGTTAACACATTCATTCGTGCTACTAACTCTAGGTGCTCTGACCCGGATCGTGCAGTAAACTAAAGCAAGCTAGAAAGCGGCTAGAGCAAACAAGGTGGCAGTAGCCGTAGCAGGTACCGTTATGAGGAGGAGCCTTCTAAGCTGGAGCTTCTTAGCGCCGGCGATCTTCTGGGCGATGGCGTCACTGCAGCCGGCGAGCACACCAGAGCTGACGGCCTTGGTGCGGAGCGGGTGCGCACGGAGCTGCTTCATGTACGCCTCCCCCGCCATGGCCTCCCGCTCACTCACTCGCAGGGTAGTAGCTAGGAATGAAATGCTCTGGACGACGACGATGGCCCTGCAGCTAAAACTGGGCGAGCGAGTGAAGAAACCGGAATTATATAACTGCCCGGCTCGCACCCATTATGTTTGGGTAATTTGGCCATAACAAGAAAAGGGGATCAAGAGTACCTGCTGCTGCTGCCCGGCTCGCACGACTAGTGCTCCTTCCCTCCATCTCCATGTGCTTGCAGCATCTTCCTCTTCATCTCCATGTGCTTGCACTTGGACGGCCGTGAGGGCGGAGCTCATTCGCGTTCAACACAGCCACACGGTCGCCTAAAGTCCTTGCCAACCCTCGCCTAGCTCGTTCTCCTTGACAAGCGTGGCTGGCCTCTCCTCTCCTCTCCTCTCCTCTCCTCGACAAAGATCAAAGTCTAAGTCGGTCGGTCGCGGCTAGCCGCACGCGGCAGGCTCTCCCCTCCTCGTATTTATAGAAGGAAGGTTAAGGTTTGAGGCTTGAATTTCGATGGAATGGAGGGAGTGGTATGACGGGAAGAGGATAAAGCAATTTTGGTTCTACTAGTCGCTTCCTCTTGTCAACGATGGGCATAGGCGAATGGCTAAGACGCAAGCTACAGTACCATGGATTCATGACGTGGATGGTGGGGCTCATCTCGTGATACTAAACGCTCATATAAATTGCTCATGTCCACCGGGATCCCGAAGCTCCTCGCCGCCAAATCGTCGCCCTGCCCCGTTAGTGGAGAGTACAGCCTGTGTGCGAGGGAGAAGGCCCCGCTACTTTCACCACCCGAGCTTCGCCCGACAGGACCTCTAACATCGGCGACGGGGTGGGGGGATCGAGGCCACCAGCGCTGGGGTTCTTCCCGGGTCGCCCGCTCGGGAGCAACCCGAGAGTACTGCACTGAATGATATCTCATTTTCATGTTTTTAAAATCCTACTATTGAAAAGGATAGGTCGGAAGATATGCCCTAGGGGCGCATTTGGTAGCCTAGGCCTGATTCGTGGCTCACTAGCGCAGCGGTGCAAGCACACTTGCGCGTCGAAAACCAGCCACGGGCCAAAATTTACCTGTTGTTTGGTAGGTCAGGCTGCATCGGTTGGGCCAAAAATGAGTTCTGTTTGTTTGCCTGCAGGCAAGTCCAAATCTCGATGGAGATGAGATTAGGCCTGTTTGGTACCATCCAGGCATGCCTAAGTTACCTCTTCTCTACAACGGGTAGCCTTACCATGCTCTCACCTCCCATCACAGATAAATCACAGTTCATGACAATTGCAAACTTACGAAGCATATCAGTTCAGGAAATCAGCCCTAGCTATTACGAATGGTAGTTCATAACACGATGCTCCCTAGCTACTACGAATGGCGGTTTATCATCACGGGGTAGTTCAACATATGGGGATCAAATTGGGGTTCGAGAAACGGGGGATCAAAGAGGGGTTCTTCTTCACTTCTTCTTCTCAGATGGTGGTGTTGCCTCTGGCTTCCCACATTGCGTCTGCCCACTCTTGCCTCTTCACCTTTCAGGCATCATTCTCGCCTGCTTCCACGCCATGGGTCTCTACTTCATCAAAATTGACAACCTCTTCGAAGAACTCATCCTCGCCCCAACCTAGGATCCAGTTGTGAAGAATGCAGCAAGCAAGGACCAACTTTACTTGAGTGTCAAACTTGTGGAATGGTTTCTGGTCAAGGACCTTGAACCTGTTCTTCAATGCAGCAAAGAACCTCTCAATGGTGACTCTAAGGCTTGAGTGTCTCAGATTGAACAACTCTCTCGCATTCAGAGGTCGGTGCTTCGCAGAGAACTCGTTGAGGTGGTACCTTGTTTTCGTGAAGGGAGATAGAATTCTAGGTCGGCATGCATATCCAGCATCTCCAAGGTAGAACTTACCGTCATGGATTTGCAACCCATCAGGCCTTGACAAGCTGTCGGCCAGGATGCTCGGATCATGAGCTGAGCCCTCCCACGCAGCAAGCACGTAGGTGAACTTCATATCAAAACCCACAACTGCCAGCACGTTCTGGCTGGTGTAGTGCTTCCTCCCGCGAAATGCTGCAGACATTGATCTCGGTACCTTTGCAGTGACATGAGTACCATCAATAGCCCCAATGCAATCCTGTAATTTTTTTAGCACAATCATGTTTCTGACAGTACCACACATCTGATAGGTACAAGGAACACGATTTTGTACTCACCCTGAAATAGGTGAACCACATGTAGCTGTTCTTGATCTTGGCTGGTGTGTTCGTTGATGCTGGCTTGATCATTTCAACTCTTAGCTCCCCAATTGTGTACAACAGCTGCTGTAAGTACCGAGAGATAGTCTCCGTGGATCGCCTGAAAGTGCTATGCTGAACCTATGGTTATGACCCACGATATGAAGAAACATTGTGACTTGTTCTTCGACAGACGCGTGGATGGTATCAACTAGCAGTCCTCTCTCCCTGAACGTTTTAACAAGTGCATAGAAATGAGCTCTTCTCATCCGAAGCATCTGGATAGCCTCTACATCGTTGCAGTTGTACATGTAGTTTACGTTGGCAATCCTCTCCTGATCTCGTTGCAACATAGGACCGTAAGTCACACGAGAAAAAGCAGCATGCCTAACCGCTCTCTTGTGCGCCATCAGGATCCAGGATTGTATGCAAACGATGGGTGCTGCGGCGCGATGCACAAGCTGGAGCTGGTCGGTCTACTCAAACAAGACCTATGCATTATGAACGGTCTCATCGAACCCAACTAGTTCTACCAACATGAATCAAACACTACGGTAGAGCAGGGGAGTTTCCCCTTACCTCCGTCATGGCGGACGATGGACACGGCCGGAAGCCGCCGCAGATGTGCGCAGGCTCCGCCGCGGCTGGAAATGAGGACCCTGGGCTCACGCCGAAGACTGAAGAGAGATGCGAACTGCCAGATTTAGGTCACCACACCACCAGAGCTTGGCCATGAAACAAATGGCCCGTAGAGTGATTACAGCCATCCTGCAGCTGCAACGTAGCCAGATGATGGCCGTCCCTTGTCCCGTCCCGTCCAAATCCAGACCACGCACTACTCCCCGTAGCGTAGCAGCCGCAGCCGCAGCAGCGGCAGGAGCTACAAGTACAGTACGCCTCCGTTAGTCAGCCTGTATTAACTGCACTTCCTCTCACTCACTGACACTCCCCACACTACTATTACCCGTCACTCCACAGCCTTTCTCGCTCGTTGACCCATCGCCAACGGCACTGCTGGTGTTGCGCCTCCACTCGACTCGTCCGAATCCATTCCAAATTCTCATTCCCTGTTCCACCACCTCCGTTTTCCCTTTTATTCCCGCCTCCTCTGCTCGCTCTCCACACACCCCGCCGCGCCGCCGCCGGCACAATGCCTCCACCCATCCTCCTCACCGTGCTCCTCCTCCTCCTGTCGGCCTCCTCGTCGTCTGCATCGCCGGACCGCGACATCTACGCGCTGGGCAAGCTCAAATCCGCCCTGGTGCCCAACCCCGCCGCCACACCGGCAATCCTCCAAGACTGGGACCCCGCCGCCACCTCGCCCGCCCACTGCGCCTTCACCGGCGTCACCTGCGACGCCGCCACCGCCCGGGTCATCTCCCTCAACCTCACGGCCCTCCCGCTCCACGCCGGCACGCTCCCGCCGGAGCTCGCCCTCCTCGACGCCCTCACCAACCTCACCATCGCCGCCTGCGCCCTGCCCGGCCACGTCCCCGCCACCCTCCCCGCCCTGCCCTCCCTCCGCCACCTCAACCTCTCCAACAACAACCTCTCCGGCCCCTTCCCCGCCCCCACCACCGCCCCCTACTTCCCCTCCCTCGCCCTCCTCGACTGCTACAACAACAACCTCACCGGCCCGCTGCCGCCCTTCACCACCGCCCACGCCGCCACCCTCACCTACCTCCAGCTCGGCGGCAACTACTTCTCCGGCCCGATCCCGCCCACCTACGGCCACCTCTCCTCCCTCCGCTACCTCGGCCTCAACGGCAACGCGCTCTCCGGCGCCATCCCCACCACCCTCGCCAGCCTCGCCCTCCTCGAAGACCTCTACCTCGGCTACTACAACCAGTACTCCGGCCCCATCCCGCCGGAACTCGGCAACCTAACAAACCTCCGCCGGCTCGACATGAGCAGCTGCAACCTCACCGGCCCCATCCCGCCGCAGCTCGGCCAGCCTCGCCAAACTCACCAGCCTCAAGCTCCTCAACCTCTTCCGCAACCACCTCCGCGGCGGCATCCCGGCCTTCATCGGCGACCTGCCGCAGCTCGAGGTGCTGCAGCTGTGGGAGAACAACCTCACGGGCGCCCTCCCCGCGAACCTCGGGAAAAACAAGCGGCTCAAGACGCTCGACGTCACCACAAACCACCTCACCGGCCCCGTCCCGGAGGGCCTCTGCGACGGGCGCATGCTCGAGACGCTCGTGCTCATGGACAACGGATTCTTCGGCCCCATCCCGCCGTCCCTCGGCGGGTGCAAGACCCTCACGCGCGTGCGCCTCAGCAAGAACTTCCTCAGCGGGCCCGTGCCGCCGGGCCTCTTCGACCTGCCGCAGGCCAACATGCTGGAGCTCACCGACAACCTGCTCTCGGGCACGCTGCCCGACGTGATCGGCGGCGGCAAGATCGGGATGCTTCTACTAGGCAACAACATGATCGGCGGCAGGATTCCAGCCTCAATCGGCAACCTGCCGGCGCTGCAGACGCTGTCGCTCGAGTGCAACAACTTCTCGGGCGCGCTCCCGCCGGAGCTCGGCCGGCTGAGGAACCTGTCCCGGCTCAACGTCAGCGGCAACGCGCTCACGGGCGCCATCCCGCCGGAGCTCACGCGCTGCGCGGCGCTCGCCGCCGTCGACGCCAGCCGCAACCGCCTCACGGGGGAGATACCCGGGGCCGTCACCTCGCTCAAGATCCTCTGCACGCTCAACGTGTCGCGCAACGCGCTCTCCGGGGAGCTCCCGCCGGGCATGTCCAACATGACCAGCCTCACCACGCTCGACGTGTCCTACAACGCGCTCTCCGGCGCCGTGCCGATGCAGGGCCAGTTCCTGGTGTTCAACGAGAGCTCCTTCGTCGGCAACCCCGGCCTCTGCGGCGGGCCGCTCGCCGCGGCCGATGACGCGCTCGCGTGCGGCGACCTCGGCTCCGGCGCCGGCGCGGGGCTCATGTCCCTGCGTCGCTGGGACTCCAAGAAGATGCTGGTGTGCCTCGCCGCCGTGCTCGCCGCGCTCGTGGCGGCCTTCCTCGGCGGGCGGAAAGGGTGCGAGGCGTGGCGCGAGGCGGCGCGGCGTCGTTCTGGAGCCTGGAAGATGACGGTGTTCCAGAAGCTCGACTTCTCCGCAGACGACGTGGTCGAGTGCCTCAAGGAGGACAACATCATCGGCAAGGGCGGCGCGGGAATCGTCTACCACGGCGTGACGCACACGGGCGCCGAGCTCGCCATCAAGCGCCTGGTCGGCCGCGGCGTGGGCGGCGACCGGGGCTTCTCGGCGGAGGTGGGCACGCTGGGGCGGATCCGGCACCGCAACATCGTGCGCCTGCTCGGCTTCGTCTCCAACCGCGAGACCAACCTGCTGCTCTACGAGTACATGCCCAACGGCTCGCTCGGGGAGATGCTCCACGGCGGCAAGGGCGGCCACCTCGGCTGGGAGGCCCGCGCCAGGGTCGCGCTCGAGGCCGCGCGCGGCCTCTGCTACCTCCACCATGACTGCGCGCCCAGGATCATCCACCGCGACGTCAAGTCCAACAACATCCTCCTCGACTCCGGGTTCGAGGCCCACGTCGCCGACTTCGGACTCGCCAAGTTCCTCGGCGGCGGCGGGGGTGCCGGCGGCGGCGCCTCCGAGTGCATGTCCGCCATCGCCGGATCCTACGGCTACATCGCGCCAGGTATAACACTCTGTCACTGAATCTCTGCACCATAGCAAAATCTAATTCATGAGCAGAATTCTTGATTCAGAGTTATGGCAAAATCTAGTTAAAGAACAAAATTCCTCTTGTTCTCATCTGAATCTTACAAACAAATTTCAATCAGCACATTCAATCTGGAATGCACACCCCACTGACCCTACCTGAACTGCAACCTGTACTTTCTTGTTCTTGGATTTTAGCTTAGTTTTTCAGTACTACTACAACCCACACCGGCCCTGTTCTTGTTGCCATGTGCAAAGGTCAACTAGAGAGAGGACAAAGATTTGAGCTGGGATAGTTGCATTGGCACAGTGATTAGTGGTTGCTGCTTGTGTCTGTTTGTCCTGAACCTGTCTCTTGGATCCTAGCATAGTAATGGACTAATAAATTTGTCTCGACCTGGAAGATCTTGTTGTTAACTGCCCTGTGTCCTCTCTAACAAAAGACAGGACAAAGATCTCCTTTTGCACTTAATCATGGAGATATATCTCGGACCCTTGGTGATCAGCCTAGTCAGCAATTCAGATAGTTTCTGTCGCTGGATGATTACATGCTTCTGCTTCAGCTAACCATGATTAGTAGACCTATACTGTATAATCCTGGCTGATTAACCGATGATGATCACCGTCTGACGTTGCAGAGTACGCCTACACGCTGCGGGTGGACGAGAAGAGCGACGTGTACAGCTTCGGCGTGGTGCTGCTGGAGCTCATCACGGGGCGCCGCCCTGTCGGCAGCTTCGGCGACGGCGTCGACATCGTGCACTGGGTTCGCAAGGTAACCGCGGAGCTCCCCGACTCCGCCGCTGCCGTCCTCGCCGTCGCCGACCGCCGCCTGTCCCCCGAGCCGGTGCCGCTGCTGGTGGGCCTCTACGACGTGGCCATCGCGTGCGTCGAGGAGGCTAGCACGGCCCGGCCCACCATGCGCGAGGTCGTGCACATGCTTTCCCAGCCGGCCATCGCCACCGCTGCTGCCGACGCCGCCCAGCTCGACGACGACCTCCTCCTGTCCTTCTGACACGCCGGAGTTCCTTGCTCGGTGATTAAGGAGCTAAGTAAGGTTAATGTACGCGTTTAGCCAAGCTAATTTTGGTTTTACCCTGGTGCTTAGTTTTGTGCCGTATGTGTGGATGTGTAATAACAGTTACCTATACTATACTCCCCTGAAGCTGAAGGTGGAGGGCTGCAAGACCTGTGACTGGATGATGCTCATGCCATTGTGCATAGCTGAATCGGTGAACAAATATATGTACATATTAGAAAAATTCCCAAGGCCCGAAAATTTGTCTGCAAGATCTTTTTAGTACTCTCTTTGCTGCTCGTAGTCAATTGTTTTTGCTTCCTTTCGTTCTTGTCTCAATCATAGCTATGGTGGAAGCTTGCAAGGGACATCAATCGAAGATGCAAATTCTTTTCTTCAAAAGGACCAAAAGGGATGGCTGAAATTTTGTAAGTTTTACTGACCGTGATAAGCATTGATCGGTGGACGATTGGTTGCAAGCCATGGCCGCGGAATCGAATCCAAACCGAGCAGGCAAAGAACAAATCACACCGATGGACCTAATTTACCTTTCGTATATATTCTCTCTTTTTGGTTATCATGATATTTCATCTCTCTACTTTTTATTGAACAACTGGCTAGATAAGCATATATTCCCTGCGTGGATGCATCATGCATGGATGGTGGAGTTTTGAGACAGCTGCTGTCCTCTCCCCGTGAAAGTTGGAATCAAGAATGTTTTTGAAGCCAAGTGGTTCACATACAAATCAAGTGATGAAAGGAAACAAAATGATCGAAACACTATTGGCTAAGCCAAGATATATATTGCAGCGCTACTGCACCGTACCAGAGTAGCCCTTCCTCCTTTATGCATTCTTGCTAGTGGCCGGCAACGAGGATGATCTTGCTGCTTTCAGGTTCAGAAACACTGCCCTGCAATTGGTTGTAAATCCAAACCGGAAACACCGCTTGAAAGACTTGGAACTCCTCTTTTATAAGTTGCAATATAGAACTAATTTTTTTTTCTAATTAGTTTCTCCCTAAAATTACATTTTTTCAATCAAAATAAAATGGAATTTTTTTATGGAATGAAAGTCTTTATGCTCTTATTAATAGGATTTACTAACCTTAAACCAATTATTTTGGAGAAAATAGATGTAAGTGGTAAGTTTTATTGCAAGAAGACTCCACTTTTCCTAATAGAATTCTCATATTTTATTATGAGAATTCTATTAGGAAAAGTTTATTGATCAAGAATACTTAGCACACAGTATACCAAAACTTTTATTCCATATAGCGGATATAGGAGGGGTTTGAGCTCAGTGAGCTCATCAAGCATTACCGGTAGTTAAAAATTGCCAAAAAGAATCGACGGACAGATTAAACTCAGAGGCCTCACCAGCATGATGCGACCGAGCTGGCGAAGAGAACTCGGTGCTGGAGCGGCACGTACTCGTAGTTGATCCAGCTAACGATTGGTCGGAACTGCACAATAATTGTGGTATATATATGTTAGTACTATACACTATTTGCCTTGTATTTTGTTTAGATGATCAGAAAACAGATTGAACAATATATTGACAGAAAACAAAACCAAAATAGGTGATGAATAGAAGGTAGTTAGTACCTTCCAAGATGTCAACTGGATGTTGGCGTAGTCGTTCTTGATCTTTCTCTTTACTTGCTCATATGGCCTCCCTGAAATTTTATGAATATTATTTCATCTGATGTTGGTACATGCAAATGAAAAAAGAACTCTTTGATATGCATTAGTTACAAAAAGGAGAATTTGAACAGTTAAGTATATGTAAGTATAGAGACGTATATACTCCATATATTGGATAGCAAGATATCGCACTGAATACCTTCGACCACCAAACCATAATATACCATGAACAACAAGTTGTTCAGTGGTGATGCAGTTAGCTGCTCCACTATGACCTGCATATATAGTGCAAGAGGTACCCGAAAATATGGTGGAGCACCTGGGGCCAGCGCACCTGGTTTCAAAGTTTTTGAAAATTGCGATTTAAATATTTTAGAAATTTTTTGAAATAATTCACGCGTGTATATGCCACCTTGATACTTGCCTGTGGAAATTTTCAAGAAAAATACGACCGTATGTGACCTACACAAAAAAGAGAAAACTGAACTTTGTTATACTGTAAATAGTGTACGTGTACTTCTTATACTGTAAACAGTATGATTTGTTATTTTTGTGTAGGTTACATACTTTCATATTTTCGGTTCAAACTTGACATGTCCATACCTGAATACATTCTCTACACACATGATTTATACCGATTTTTTATAATTAATTTTAGTATTTTTTAGAAATTTATTGTTGAAAACGGGTTCTGGCGCACCCGAGAGCCAAAAATCTGCGTCCAAGAGGTACCATGTAATTAATTGAGCTGCATAAGATCAGCATTATTCATGACAAAATACCAAGATACAAGACAAGTGCCTTATTGGCTGCAGTTTCTCTTCCTTTCTTCCCCTTGAAAATCCAGTCCATAAGCTTGTGGAATAAGTGGCCGAATGGCCCCGCGTATGCAAATCCATAGAGCTGTTAATATTTTTTACAAATCACAATGTCAGTATATAGAAGTTTGAAACTATACAAGAAAAAACTAATTTATATCTACCGAAGATTAAGCGATGATTCAGTTCTTTGTGCTGTATTCAACTAAAAATTCGGACATACACAGACTCTCTAGAGAACTAAGCTATGAACTTGCATATGAATGCATATTTTGCATATAATATGCACGTTAGAGTTTATAAATACTGCTTATTTTATGCATATGGATGTACTATGTTCTATGACACGAACCCTACTAAAATTTGTGCAAAATATGATCTTTTATGTATTAAAGTAGACAAGAGAAGGATTAGTATGACAAAGTCATCATACTTTGTTGGGTGTGGACAAATGGAGCTCAGTCTCCATGGGCCCTTTTGAAAAAAGATCAAAACAAATATGAAAATAAATTCCTAGATGTTGATAATGTTGTACTTTGCCAACATGAAAAATCTCAACTCAAAATTTGTGCAAAATATGACCTTTTATGTATTAAAGAAGACAAGAGAAGGATTAGTATGAAAAAGTTGTAGGATAACGTTGCATAGAAAACAAAAATTTTCCTACGGCGAACACGCAATCCAAGCCAAGATGCAATCTAGAAGACGGTAGCAACGAGGGGGTATCGAGTCTCACCCTTGAAGAGATTCCAAAGCCTACAAGATGAGGCTCTTGTTGCTGCGGTAGACGATCACTTGCCGCTTGCAAAAGCGCGTAGAAGATCTTGATCACGATCGGTTCCGGCGCCACGAACGGGCAGCACCTCCGTACTCGGTCACACGTTCGGTTGTTGATGAAGACGACGTCCACCTCCCCGTTCCAGCGGGCAGCGGAAGTAGTAGCTCCTCTTGAATCCGACGGCACGACGGCGTGGTGTCGGTGGCGGTGTAGAAGTCCGGCGGAGCTTCGCTAAGCAATGCGGGCAATATGGAGTGGAGGAGCTTGGCTAGGGTTTGGGAGGGGTGGCCGGCCACTCTATGGGGGCGGCCAGCTTATGGTCTTGGGGTGGCCGGCCCCCTCCCTTGGCCCCTCATTATATAGGTGGATCCCAAGTGTTGGTGTCCAAGTCTTCGAATAAGACCCGAAACCAAAACCTTCCATAGGAGGGGCAAACCTAGCCCAACTAGGACTCCCACCCAAAGGTGGGATTCCCACCTCCCATGTGGGGGTGGCCGGCCCCCTATGGTGGAGTCCACTTGGGACTCCACCCCATCTAGGGCTGGCCGGCCATGGAGGTGGAGTCCCTTGTGGACTCCACCTTCCTTGGTGGTTTCTTCCGGACTTTTCTAGAACCTTCTAGAACCTTCCATAGAACCTTCCGCGACATTTTATTTCACATAAAATGACATCCTATATATGAATCTTATTCTCCGGACCATTCCGGAACTCCTCGTGATGTCCGGGATCTCATCCGGGACTCCGAACAAATATTCGAACTCCATTCCATAATTCAAGTGCTACCATTTCAACATCCAACTTTAAGTGTGTCACCCTACGGTTCGAGAACTATGCGGACATGGTTGAGTACTCACTCCGACCAATAACCAATAGCGGGATCTGGAGATCCATAATGGCTCCCACATATTCAACGATGACTTTAGTGATCGAATGAACCATACACATATATTACCAATTCCCTTTGTCTCGCGATATTTTACTTGTCCGAGGTTTGATCTTCGGTATCACTCTATACCTTGTTCAACCTCGTCTCTGACAAGTACTCTTTACTCGTACCGTGGTATGTGGTCTCTTATGAACTCATTCATATGCTTGCAAGACATTAGACGACATTCCACCGAGAGGGCCCGGAGTATATCTATCCGTCATCGGGATGGACAAATCCCACTGTTGATCCATATGCCTCAACTCATACTTTCCGGATACTTAATCCCACCTTTATAGCCACCCATTTACGCAGTGGTGTTTGGTGTAATCAAAGTACCTTTCCGGTATAAGTGATTTACATGATCTCATGGTCATAAGGACTAGGTAACTATGTATCGAAAGCTTATAGCAAATAACTTAATGACGAGATCTTATGCTACGCTTAATTGGGTGTGTCCATTATATCATTCACACAATGACATAACCTTGTTATTAATAACATCCAATGTTCATGATTATGAAACTAATCATCCATTAATCAACAAGCTAGTTTAAGAGGCATACTAGGGACTTCTTGTTTGTCTACATATCACACATGTACTAATGTTTCGGTTAATACAATTCTAGCATGATATATAAACATTTATCATAAACATAAAGATATAAATAATAACCACTTTATTATTGCCTCTAGGGCATATCTCCTTCAGTCTCCCACTTGCACTAGAGTCAATAATCTAGATTACATTGTAATATACCTAACACCCATGGCATTCTGGTGTTGGTCATGCTTTGCCCTAGGGAGAGCTTTAGTCAACGGATCTGCTACATTCGGATCAGTGTGTACTTTGCAAATCTTTACTTCTCCATCTTCGATGTACTCGCGAATCGAGTGGTAACGCAGCTTGATATGCTTCAGCCTCTTGTGTGACCTTGGCTCTTGTGCATTGGCGATGGCACCCATGTTATCACGAGTAAATGATTAATGGGTCCAATGCACTAGGAACCACACCGAGCTCTACAATGAACCTCTTCATCCATACCGCTTCGATGAAGCCTCCGAAGCCGCTATGTACTCGATTCCGTTGAAGACTTCGCCACCGTGCACCGCTTCGAGCTTGCCCGACCTATCTTGCAGCACCATTCAATATAAACACGTACCCAGATTGTGACTTAGAGTCATCAGGATCAGTGTTCCAACTTGCATCGGTGTAACCGTTTACAACGAGCTCTTGGTCACCTCCATAACAAAGAAACATATCCTTAGTTCTTTTCAAGTACTTCAGGATATTCTTGACCGCTGTCCAGTGTTCCATTCCCGGATCACTTTGATATCTGCTAGTCAAACTAACGAGCATGTGCTATATCCGGTCTAGTACATAGCATGGCATACATGATAGATCCTACTCGCCGAGGCATAGGGGATGTTACACATCCTTTCTCTTTCTTCTGCCGTAGCCGGTCCTTGAGTTTTACTCAATACCTTGCCCGGTAACATAGGTAAGAACCCTTTCTTACTTTCGTCCATTCTAAACTTCTTTAGAATCTTGTCCAGATATGTACTCTGTGATAGCCCTATTAGGCGTCTTGATCTATCTCTATAAATCTTGATGCCTAATATATACGATGCTTCACCAAGGTCTTTCATTGAAAAACTATTATTCAAATAACCCTTAACACTGCTTAATAGTTCTATATCATTCCCGATCAATAATATGTCATCTACATATAATATCGGGAATGCTACGTAGCTCCCACTCACTTTCTTGTAAATACGAGCCTCTCCATGACACTCGTATAAACCCGAAGTCTTTGATCACCTTATCAAAGCGTCGGTTCCAACTTCTTGATGCTTGCTTCAGTCCATAGATTGAACGCTGAAGTTTGCATACTTTGTCGACATTTTTAGGATCGACAAAACCTTTGGGTTGTACCATATACAACTCTTCCTCAATATCTCCATTAAGGAACGCCGTTTTGACATCCATCTCGCCAAATCTCATAATCGAAAAATGCAGCTATTGCTAACAAAATCCTCACAGATTTTAGCTTCGCTACGAGTGAGAAAGTCTCATCGTAGTCAACTCCTTGAATTTGTCGGAAACCCTTTGCGACAAGTCGAGCTTTATAGACAGTAATATTACCATCAGCATCTGTTTTTCTCTTGAAGATCCATTTATTCTCGACAGCCTTTCGGCTATCGAGTAAGTCTACCAAAGTCCATACTTTGTTATCATACATGGATCCCATTTCGGATTTCATGGCTTCTTGCCATTTGTTGGAATCCGGGCTCATCATCGCTTCTTCATACGTCGCAGGGTCCTCATCATTGTTATCTACAATCATGACATTTAGACAAGGATCATACCAATCAGGAGTGGCACGTTCCCTTGTCGATCTGCGAGGTTCGATAGTTTCCTCGTTCGAAGTTTCATGATCATTATCATTAGCTTCCTCTCGTTGCCGGTGTAGGCGGTACAGGTACAACTTCCGGTACTCGCGCTACTCCGATCAACGAGTATAGATTCATCAATCTCATCGAGTTCTACTTTTCTTCCAGTCACTTCTTTAGTGAGAAATTCTTTCTCAAGAAAGGTTCCGTTCTTAGCAACAAAGATTTTGCCTTCGGATTTGTGATAGAAAGTGTACCCTATAGTTTCCTTAGGGTATCCTATGAAGACGCATTTCTCCGCTTTGGGTTCTAGCTTGTCCGGTTGTAACTTCTTTACATAGGCTTCGCAACCCCAAACTTTCAGGAACGACAGCTTAGGTTTCTTATTAAACCATAATTCATACGGTGTCGTTTCTACGGATTTTGATGGTGCTCTATTTAAAGTGAATGCGGCTGTCTCTAATGCATAACTCCAAAATGATAACGACAAATCAGTAAGAGACATCATACTACGAACCATATCTAAGAGAGTTCGATTACGACGTTCGGACACACCGTTTCGTTGAGGTGTTCCCGGCGGTGTCAATTGTGAAAGTATTCCGCATTTCTTTAAATGCATGCCAAACTCATAACTCAGATATTCACCTCCACGATCGGATCGTAGAAATTTGATCTTCTTGTTACGTTGATTTTCTACTTCACTTTGAAATTCCTTAAACTTCTCGAAAGTTTCGGATTTATGTTTCATGAAATAGATATACCCATATCTACTCGGATCATCTCGTGAAGGTTAGAACATAACGATAACCACCGCGCGATGCTACGCTCATTGGTCCACATACATCTCGTATGTATGATTTCCAATAAGTCGGTAGCTCGCTCCATCATACCGAGAAAATGGAGTCTTTGTCATTTTACCCATTAGACATGCTTCGCATCTATCAAGTGACTCAAAGTCAAGTGATTCAAGTAATCCATCGAGTATGGAGTTTCTTCATGCGTTTCACTCCAATATGACCAAGACGACAGATGCCACATATAAGTAGAATTATCATTAAGTTTAATTCGCTTAGCATCAATGTTATGTATATGCGTATCACTACTATCGAGATCTAATAGAAATAAGCCATTCTTTTGTGGTGCTCGACCATAAAAGATATTATTCATAAAAATAGAACAACCATTATTCTCAGACTTGAATGAATAACCGTCTTGCATTAAACAAGATCCAGATATAATGTTCATGCTCAACGCAGGTACATAATAGCAATTATTTAGGCTTAAAACTAATCCCTAAGGTAGATGTAGAGGAAGTGTGCCGACTGCGATCACATTGACCTTGGATCCGTTTCCAACGCGCATCGTCACTTCATCTTTCAGCAGCTTGTCGTTTATTCTTTAGTTCCTGTTTCGAGTTACAAATATGAGCAACCGAACCGAGTATCAAATACCCAGGTACTAGAACGAGAACCGATGAAATGAACATCTATAACATGTATATCAAATATACCTTCTTTCTTCTTCTTGACAAGGCCGCTCTTCGGATCAGCCGGATACTTGGAGCAATTACGCTTCCAGTGTCCCTTCTCCTTGCGATAATAGCACTCAGCATCGGGCTTAGGGCCGTTCTTAGGTTTCATAGGAGGCGTGGCAGCTTTCTTGCCACCCTTCTTGAATTTTCCCTTAGACTTGCCCTGTTTCTTGAAACTCGGTGGTCTTGTTGACCATCAACACTTGGTGCTCTTTCTTGATCTCAATCTCAGCAGCTTTTAGCATGCCAAAAAGTTCAGGTAACTCCTTGTTCATGTTTTGCATATTGTAGTTCATCACAAAGTTCTTGTAACTTGGTGGCAGTGATTGAAGGACACGATTAATCCCCAGTCTGTTAGGAATCACTATTCCCAAGTCACCGAGTTTCTTCGCATGCCCGGTCATGGCGAGCATGTGCTCACTAACGGAGCTGCCTTCTTCCATCATACAGCTGAAGAAATGTTTCGATGCTTCATAGCATTCCATCGCCGCATGAGTCTCGAATATAGCTTTCAGCTCATTCATCAACTCATGAGGATCATGGTGCTCAAAACGTTTTTGAAGATCGGATTCCGGACCGCACAGGATGGCACACCGAACTTGAGAGTACCGAGTTTTCCGAGTCGCGTAAACAGCTTTTACTTCATCGGATTCATCTTCTCGCAGGAGGGTCACCTAGCGGTGCATCAAGCACAAATTGCAGATTTCCGCCGAGAGGAAGATCCTCACATGACGGAACCAGTCGGTGAAGTTGCTACCGTTGCTCTTAAGTTTCTCTTTCTCTAGGAACCGATTAAAATTGATTGGGGACGCCATCTCTACAACATATATTTGCAATAGTTTAGACTAAGTTTATGACAAATTGAGTTCAAATTTTAATTCAACATAATTAAAAACCTAAGTGAACTCCCACTCAAAACAATATCCCTCGCATTGTCTTAGTGATCACACGAACCAAATCCACCGCACCTAAACCCGATCATCACGAGAAACGGTGTGATTTCAATGGCGAACACTCAAAGTGTTCATCATATCAACCATATGATTCATGCTCTACCTTTCGGTATCACGTGTTCCGAGACCATGTCTGTACATGCTAGGCTCGTCAAGGCCACCTTAGTATCCGCATGTGCAAAACCGTCTTGCACCCGTTATATGTACTTATTGAATCTATCACACCCGATCATCACGAGGTGCTTCGAAACGACAAGACTTGGCAACGGTGCTACTAAGGATGAACACTTTATTATCTTGAGATTTTAGTGAGGGATCATCTTATAATGCTACCGTCGCGATCTAAGCAAAATAAGATGCATAAAAGGATTAACATCACATGCAGTTCATATGTGATATGATATGGCCCTTTTGTTCTTGCGCCTTTGATCTTCATCTCCAAAGCACGGATATGATCTCCATCATCTTCGGGCATGATCTCCATCATCGTCGGCGTAGCGTCAAGGTCAATGGCGCCGTCTTCATGATTGTCCTCCATGTAGCAACTATTACAACTACTTTGAAATACTACTCAACATGAAATTTAAAGACAACCATAAGGCTCCCGCCGGTTGCCACAATACAATAATGATCATCTCATACATATTCATCATCACATTATGGCCATATCACATCACCAAACCCTGCAAAAACAAGTTAGACGTCTCTAATTTGGTTTGCATATTTTACGTGGTTTAGGGTTTTCGAGAGAGATCTAATCTACCTACGAACATGAACCACAACGTTGATACTAATGTTTTCAATAGAAGAGTAAATTGAATCTTTACTATAGTAGGAGAGACGAGACACCCGCAAAGCCTCTTATGCAATACAAGTTGCATGTCGAACGAGGAACAAGTCTCATGAACGCGGTCATGTAAAGTTAGTCCGAGCCGCTTCATCCCACTATGCCATAAAGATGCAAAGTACTCAAACTAAAGATAACAAGAGCATCAACGCCCACAAACCATTGTGTTCTACTCGTGCAACCATCTATGCATAGACACGGCTCCGATACCACTCGTAGGATAACGTTGCATAGAAAACAAAAATTTTCCTACGGCGAACACGCAATCCAAGCCAAGATGCAATCTAGAAGACGGTAGCAACGAGGGGGTATCGAGTCTCACCCTTGAAGAGATTCCAAAGCCTACAAGATGAGGCTCTTGTTGCTGCGGTAGACGATCACTTGCCGCTTGCAAAAGCGCGTAGAAGATCTTGATCACGATCGGTTCCGGCGCCACGAACGGGCAAGCACCTCCGTACTCGGTCACACGTTCGGTTGTTGATGAAGACGACGTCCACCTCCCCGTTCCGGCGGGCAGCGGAAGTAGTAGCTCCTCTTGAATCCGACAAGCACGACGGCGTGGTGTCGGTGGCGGTGTAGAAGTCCGGCGGAGCTTCGCTAAGCAATGCGGGCAATATGGAGTGGAGGAGCTTGGCTAGGGTTTGGGAGGGGTGGCCGGCCACTCTATGGGGGGCGGCCAGCTTATGGTCTTGGGGTGGCCGGCCCCCTCCCTTGGCCCCTCATTATATAGGTGGATCCCAAGTGTTGGTGTCCAAGTCTTCGAATAAGACCCGAAACCAAAACCTTCCATAGGAGGGGAAACCTAGCCCAACTAGGACTCCCACCCAAAGGTGGGATTCCCACCTCCCATGTGGGGGGTGGCCGGCCCCCTATGGTGGAGTCCACTTGGGACTCCACCCCATCTAGGGCTGGCCGGCCATGGAGGTGGAGTCCCTTGTGGACTCCACCTTCCTTGGTGGTTTCTTCCGGACTTTTCTAGAACCTTCTAGAACCTTCCATAGAACCTTCCGCGACATTTTATTTCACATAAAATGACATCCTATATATGAATCTTATTCTCCGGACCATTCCGGAACTCCTCGTGATGTCCGGGATCTCATCCGGGACTCCGAACAAACATTCGAACTCCATTCCATAATTCAAGTGCTACCATTTCAACATCCAACTTTAAGTGTGTCACCCTACGGTTCGAGAACTATGCGGACATGGTTGAGTACTCACTCCGACCAATAACCAATAGCGGGATCTGGAGATCCATAATGGCTCCCACATATTCAACGATGACTTTAGTGATCGAATGAACCATACACATATATTACCAATTCCCTTTGTCTCGCGATATTTTACTTGTCCGAGGTTTGATCTTCGGTATCACTCTATACCTTGTTCAACCTCGTCTCCCGACAAGTACTCTTTACTCGTACCGTGGTATGTGGTCTCTTATGAACTCATTCATATGCTTGCAAGACATTAGACGACATTCCACCGAGAGGGCCCGGAGTATATCTATCCGTCATCGGGATGGACAAATCCCACTCGTTGATCCATATGCCTCAACTCATACTTTCCGGATACTTAATCCCACCTTTATAGCCACCCATTTACGCAGTGGTGTTTGGTGTAATCAAAGTACCTTTCCGGTATAAGTGATTTACATGATCTCATGGTCATAAGGACTGGGTAACTATGTATCGAAAGCTTATAGCAAATAACTTAATGACGAGATCTTATGCTACGCTTAATTGGGTGTGTCCATTATATCATTCACACAATGACATAACCTTGTTATTAATAACATCCAATGTTCATGATTATGAAACTAATCATCCATTAATCAACAAGCTAGTTTAAGAGGCATACTAGGGACTTCTTGTTTGTCTACATATCACACATGTACTAATGTTTCGGTTAATACAATTCTAGCATGATATATAAACATTTATCATAAACATAAAGATATAAATAATAACCACTTTATTATTGCCTCTAGGGCATATCTCCTTCAAAAGTCATCATACTTTGTTGGGTGTGGACAAATGGAGCTCAGTCTCCATGGACCCTTTTGAAAAAAGATCAAAACAAATATGAAAAGAAAATTCCTAGATGTTGATAATGTTGTACTTTGCCAACATGAAAAATCTCAACTCAAAATTTATTATATTCAGGGCTACATAGAACTAAAAAAACTACGACTTTTTTTAAATAATACTTTTTTCTTATTAATTCTACAAATAATACTCGATTTTATTTTTTTCAAAAATAATACACCGTCGGATTAGGGAAACTAACCCGATTAGTACTAGTCGGGGTAGATGAACCCGACTGCCCCTAGGATGCATGTGCATGCATGCATGTGCTTGGTGCTAATCGGGTTAGTGTTTCCCGATTAGTACTAATCGGGTTCCGAATCCGATTAGTACTAATCGGGAAACACTAACCCGACGGTGTATTATTTTTGAAAAAGTTCAAAATCGAGTATTATTTATAAAATTAACGGAAAAAATATTATTTAAAAAAATCGCAAAAAATCTGACATCTAATGTACTGAACATTGCAAAATTTCAAACCTGTCAAAATCTATCATATTTTGTTATGTTTGTATAGCTCCAAATATAAGGTATTTTGAGTTGAGATTTTGCATGCTGCTAAAGTACAACATTATCTACATCTAGGATCTCGGATGCTGCAAAAGTACAACATTAAAAACAACTTCAAAATGTTCTTCTCAAATTTAGATAATATTACTTTCAAGGGCTCCATGGAGCTTGGGATCCATTTTAGGGTTTCGGTACATTTCTATGATTTCTTTCAAGTGCTTGTAATATAGCATATTCACATGTATGATTTTTTTGCATTTTTAAAAAGATCAGAAAACGTATATTGACGATGGGGCTGGAGTTTGGGGTTTTGAGTAATGGTTTGAACGAAATTTCAAGACCCACCTGAACACGCGAATTGTTTTCTATTTTTTATTTAGTTCAACAAATATTTCACATTTTATTTTTTTTCAAAAATATTACACCGTCAGGTTCGGAAATCCCGAAAGGGACCGGTCGGGTTCGTCTAGCACGAAAGATACTAGCCGGGTTAGGCTAACCCAATGGTTTAATATTTTCAAAAAAAACATACTATAACATTTGTGAAAATAAACAAAACATAAATAATATTTAAAAAACGTTCTGAACACTGGATTTTTTAAAACTTCGGACTGATGTCATCCGAGTTTCATCATGTTTAAATTATTTTTAACCAAATTATATTTTTCATGAGATTCTAATCCAAAAAATTTCAATGAATTTATATTTTAGGAACTGCCAAAAATTTGTCGTAATTTTATTCTGTGTCGGTTTTTCTGTGATTCTTGTTTCCGAACATATCTGAACTTTGCGTAAGTAATTAGTACATTTATGTTAACTGAAAATACAAGATTTGTATGTTGGTTAATCTTGATTCGTGCAAATAACCCTAGGTGCTCTACTGCTCTAGCATGGATCGATCCGTAAACTAAAGTAAGCTAGAAATTAAGCCGGTAGAGCGAACAAGGTGGTAGTAGCCGTAGCAGGTACCGTTATGAGAAGGAGCCTCCTGAGCTGGAGCTTCTTAGCGCCGGCGATCGTCTGGGCGATGGCATCGCTGCATCCGGCGAGCACGCCGGAGGTGACTGCCTTGGTGAGGAGCGGGTGCGCGCGGAGCTGCCGCATGTACGCCTCCCCCGCCATGGCCTCGCGCTCACTCACTCGCAGGGTGGTAGGTCGGTCTCGTGCGGATTGAAATGCTCTGGACGACGATGATGGCCCTGCAGCGTGGGCGAGCAAGTGAAGAAACCGGAAGTACAACGGCCGGCACGATTGAATAACGAACGGCCTGCAGCGAATCAGGCATCGGTTCAGTATATTCCTGGGAGATTAACATTTAGTCGTTGGGTTTTGCCCAAACTCGGTCGCACCAATGTGTCTCCTTTACAACCTGGTTTACAATCTCACGTATACAAGCATGTACACACGCTCTCAGTACCTATGCACCACGAGCAACAGACTCGAACAACTCAGTCAGATACACCTGGTATGGCACGGCGCGCCTAAAGCAGGCTACGCCTTTGTCGACTCCCATAAACCAGTCTACGAATGTTGTTTCCCCTCTCAATTCTACTGTAACTTTGCTCGGAGAAGTCTGCATCCCACGAATTTTTCACGACCATAAATCAAACTCTTGTGGATCTCCGAAGATTTCATCTTATAGGGTGACAAGTACAAGCACGACGTTGATGTCGCGATGTTGAGATGACCAAACAGTGCCGGCACCCAGCCTCCCAACCCTAGCCTCCCGCACCCAGCCTCCCAACCCTCCCGCCGCCGCCGCCGCCGCCGGTAGCGCCGCCGGGGCAAAGATCTCGGGGCGTGGCGGCGGCGGGGGGCTTCCCTCGTGACGCGTCGGGAACAGCGACCAAGGAGTCTCTCACGCGGCGGCGGTCCTTCCGCCTCCCGCGGCGGCGGCGGTCGGACGAGGATGGAGGGGCGGCGGCGGCCCTTCCGCCTCCCGCGGCGGCGGCGGTCGGACGAGGATGGAGGGGCGGCGGCGGTCCTCCCGGGGACGATCCAGCTGCGGGCTGCAGCCTCCCCGCCTCCCATCGGCGGCATGCCGGCGGTGGTGGCTGGTGGAGGCGGACATCGCCTTTTCCTCCGCCTCTCGCCGGTGAGGGGCGATGATCTTGGGCTTCTCCCGCGATACGAGGACGCCCGGGGCAGCAGCCTTGGGTTTGACGGTGGAGGTGACCCTCTTCTTCGCCGGAGAGGATCGACCTGCGGTTGGTGGTGGTGGATCTTTTGATCTATCACCGCGTTCCGGCGGCGAGATGGAGGAGCTTGGAAGCCGGCGATGGTGTCGTCGGTGGAGGGTTGGAGTGGCCAGCCCAGGATGGTCGCCGACGTGGGGGTCCGACCTGAATAAAGACGGCGGTCCTAGGGCCTCTCTTGCGTGAAGAGGAGGACTTACCGGAGGCCTGGACTCGTGATCTGGCCGGAGTGTTGAGTTCCGGAAGGCTCCGCCAGCGAATGTAACAATGCTTTTGCCTGGAGTTTGCTGGATCGGAGGTATTCGGTCATGCGCATCCATGTTTTTATTCCGACCGATTGGTTCTGGAGGGAGCGGCGAGAAGCTCTTTTTTCTGTGTTGACATCAAGTGACTATGGATCCATGATGAAAGTCGGAAGAAGAGAATTTCATGAAGGCCGGAGGGGAGGACTAGCTAAGGGAGGTTCAAGTCTCTGCGCTCTTGAGGGACTTGCTTGGTGTTCCGGGCTTCACAACAGCGGTATGAAAGTGGGGGCGACAACACATGTGAAGTGCAGAGTCCTACCTTTCAGGGTGAAAACCCAAGGTCTGGCCTTAATTGGTTGTGCCTGGCAATGACCTTGTTGGAGGCATTGTTTTGAGAGCGGGGACTATCTTCAGGGTGAAAACCTAAGATCTTTGATCGGACGACGATGGTGTTTGAGCACTGTTCCCTTGTTGGAGGCGTCGTTTTTGGAGAATCTGTAATTCAAGTGTTGTCTTGGCGGTGGATGTATTGCTGTTGTTAGGCCCGAGATACTGTAGCGGGACTTTTATTTCTTAGTTTTCTTTTCTTGTTTTTTGGCTGTGTGCATCCGTAGTGCCATTAGGGTGGTGCGTTGTTGCAGAGGCTGGGTGTAATTGGTATCTTCTTGATATTAATATATTCCCTTTATCGAAAAATCTTATAGGGTGATCCCGCAGCCCATAACAGTAGATTGGTGGTTAAGAAGCCCTTGGAAGGATCCTCTAAAGATGTCGTGTATATGCTCTCTGAACTAGGTGTTCTGTATAGGGCAACCACCATCGGCTGCACCGCCACACACGCATCAGGGGACGTTTGTTGTTCCAGGGCAACACGAACGGCATGGTCTCCCATGCCTCGAGGACATCTACGGTAGCGTAACCGAAGTCCCTCGCAACAATGCCACTCACGCAGGCGTTATTTGTGTAGCTGTTGTCGTGGATCTGATCTGCTGAATGGAGAGGAATCCAAACTCCTTGTTCTGTATGTAGTGTCTCCCTTCTGTCATTTTGGTTTCCTCCAATTTCTCACCTCAGCATTGATAATATACTGGTAGAACCGAATAATAACATGGAGGACAATAACTAAGCAAAAAAGAAATAGTTGGTAGCTAAATCTCCGTGACATACAATCAAGTAGCGAATGGATTCAGTTGGGGAGAATTGGATCCATACCATTAAAAGATCCCATCTTTAGAAAAATACCACTGAAACATTATGGTTTAGAAAAATACCATTGAAAGCTAGATCCGTTACTGATTTCTACCACTACCGTGAAACTGGACGTTAACTGAGACTAATCGATCAGACTCTCCCGTCAAAAAAAATCAATCAGACACAAACCCAGGGGCCTGAACGCAAGACACAGGCACGCACGCGCACGGCACACGCCATGGCCTGATGGCCGGAGGGAACTGCCTGTACCCGCGGCCGCCCCTGAGCCGGAGCTTGCCCCAGCTGAGCTCGCCCTCGCCGCCCCTCAAGGAGCTCCCCCCTGCGCCGCCCCGTCCCGGAGCGAGTCGGCGTCAGCACCTCGCCGTGGTCGCCCGCGCCGCCCCTGGAGGACCTCTCCCGCGCCGGCCTTGGTTGAGCTCGCCCGCGCCACCCTGTCGCGGAGCTCGTCGGCGCCGGCACCTCGCCGTGGTCGACCACGCCGCCCCCTAGAGGACCTCTCCGGCGTCGGCCTTGGCCGAGCTCGCCCGCTCCGCTCCATGGCCGAGCTCGCCCGCTCCGCTCCATGGCCGAGCTCGCCCACGCCGCCCCTCGAGGATCTTGCCCGCGCTGCCCGTCGCAGAGATCGTCTGCACCGGCACCTGGCCATGGTCGCCCATGCCGGCCACGGCGGAGCTTGCCCGCGCCGCCCCCTGGTGTATCTTGCCCGTGCGGCGCCATGGCCGGAGCAACGGTGGCCGGTGGCGGCAGCGCGATGGCTCCCAGACGCTACAAAAGGTCCAATTCATGTAAAGATCACGGCAGTGGTAGAAAGCAATAACGGAGCTAGTTTTCAATGGTATTTTTCTAATGCACAATGTTTCAGTGGTATTTTTCTAAAGATGGAATCTTTTAATGGTATGGATCCAATTCTCCCATTCAGTTGGGGATATATATAGAAGCTTTTGTCCTTGAACCAATGAATAGTAATACATACATATAAGCATGAGGACGAATGGACGGGAGGTGCGTAGAGGATAATAAAGTCTAAATTGCATGAGTATATCACAAAACTGTTCCTCCACAAATGGTGTCATCGCCATCATTTTTGAGAAATTAGTCATCATAACTTCACATCATGTGTATCACCCTCCCATACTTCATCTTTGCTTTCATCTAGTTCATGTTTCAACAAAAAATTGGAGACACAAGATAAGTATTCCTTGACATATGCACAATGTGTGAGCAAGATCTGATTTTTCTCTACAGCAAATAGTCAAAAAAAAATCTGATTCTGCATCGTCCTAAGTAATTGAAATATCTCACATGAGTATTTAATGATACACAATACGGTACAAGTTGGAAAATATGGTTGCTGAATACAAATAAAAGGGGGAACTTTATTGGAGGTGGCAATTTGGCTCATAGGAGCAAATGCTCTCATTATATAAAATAATTAAAAAACAATTTTAAGAATGTTAAAAAATTCTGATATAAATTTGTTGGTGTACATCTTGACATTCTATGTTAGTGCACAAATTTTCGTGGAGAAACAACATTTTATATGTCGTGTACAAAAAAGACAAAAAAATATCCTGTACGTAGTCGTGTTATAGCATCAAAACTTATCTTTTTTACAGGAGCCACAATTGATTTTAGTTTTTTTTGAAAACTTGTGTACCAACATAAAATATCTAGATGTACATGTAAAAATTTAGTTTAGAATTTTTTGACACTTTGAAATGTAGATTCACATAATGGAAGCATATGCTCCTATGAGCCAAAGTGCATTTCCCAACTTTATTGCGGTCGGAAACTCTTGACAGTTCCATATAAGATATGCACATGTAGGAGGAAAGACTAAGGGTGTGTTTGGTAGCTCGGCTGGCCCATCTCATGTTATACAAGATGAGCCCAGCTAAATTGACCACATACAAATGTCCTTTTTGTGTTGTGTTTGGTAGGTTGTATGAGCTGAGCTGTGCTGAGATCCTGTTTGGTGTCCTGTATGCCTTGAGTCATGCCATACAAAAATAAAAATGCAATCCGGTCCCTGAATACAAAACTGAAAAGCAATCAGGTCCCTGCATACAAAACAAAAAAAATCAGGTCCCTGGAAAGAAGGCTGAGCTACTCATGCGCGCGCCGCCGACGAGAGGAGACGTCGCCGGTGAAAGGATCCGTCGCCGAAAGGTCGAGTCCCTCCTACTCCGCTGCGCAGTGCCACTGAGCTGCCCCTTCTGCTCGGTTTCCGGTGGTGAGCTCGTGCTGCTGGATTTTCGGTGGTGACCTCGTGTTGCTTGGTTGCCGGTGAGGGTCCTGCTACTCGTTGGTGCCGGAAAAGGCCCGGAGAGGCGGCGTGGCCTCCCGCCTGCTCCGTTGCCAATCGGGAGAGGGTCGAACCTAGAGAGCTGGGGCGGTGGCGGAATAAACCATGGAATTTATAATGTGACAAGTGAATTTATTTTCAGATCCTGTAATAGTTTATAATTGCAAAAGTTGAGTTTATTTCTTACATGTAATCCCAAAGTAAATTTTAATAACTAGAAACGTGAAATGTGATGAAGAGAGAAAAAAACGGCTTTGACAAGTGGTCTGCTGGTCACCATGGTGGCCACTACTGCCGACAATGGGACACCAAGAAAATGCAAGAACACAGAGAAGCACAACAAGTACAAGGTGAAGAAAATTGTGGTATTAGAAGGCTGAGTTTGCTTGCTTGCAGGGAAAATGGAAACACTTGTGCGTATGGGAGTGGTGTTTTGGCATCCGGGAGTATATGCTCCCGGTTTTTAAATTTTACTTTGGTACATAAGCGCGGAAATTTTTGTTCAATTTTTTTTTAACATTACAAGATATTTTTGGGTGGCAGGAGCATATGCTCCTATGTGCCGAATTGAGTTTCTGCTGGTGAATGGCTTTTTGTAGTGTGTATAAGTCTTCTGTTGTTTACCCCTTTTCTTATTCCTTTAAGTCTTGCAGCAAATCAGGTACCCATATTTATCTTTGTGCATTCCCGTTTGGCGGGGGAACAAAACTTCCATTATTTTTAAAGAGTGGATGTCGACTCAACGGGAGCAAGAAATATGCATTTGCATGGAATATAGTTCCAAATCCCAAGGTAGATAAAGTTGAGTTTGACTCGGAGGGTGAAATATGCTAATTTCATCTGTATTTCTCTATTTTTCACAAGAAAAAGATCCTACCCATCCGTTTCAAATTAACTATCGTAACTTTATTTAGATACAGATGTATGTACCAGTAAAAGACATACATATATATACATGTATCTAGATGAAGTTGTGACACTTATGTTAGAGGAGGTGGCATATTTTATGACAATAGATTTTTCAAGGGACTGCAACAATAGATTATTAATAAAACAAGTTTAGCACAAAAACGAGCCAAAATGAAAGGCCTACCACTAAAAAATCTTTTTTTTTCTCGTTCGTTTTGTTTCTCATTCGTTGTTTAGGGGGATACTTCCTGGCCCAACTTAAGCGGCCCACTACTATTTCTAGACGATGGCTGGTCCCGGCCCAGGCTGGTTTGCTGTAAGCTGTCTCGAAAGCGGACCGCGCGTGCTGCCCTAAACCACGGGAAGACCACCGGCCGTCGGCGCGCCGCCGCACACTCTACCTCTCCGTCGCCTCTCCGCGCGCCCGGCGGTACTGGTTCCGCGCCGCCGCCGCCGCCCCCTGGCGTAAGTTCTCAGCCAACCTCCCTTACCAACCCCCTCCTCCCCCTTGTACCCCTCTTCGTCATGCCCAAAATCGCTGATTCTTGCAGCACCAATCGCTACAACTTTTGGTCGATTTGGTTCATCTAGATGGGAAGGATATACGCAGGCTTTAGTAATCACAGCTACGTGATATGATTTCGGAAACATCTTTTGGCTCTGCATGTATGTCTGCAACGCGTTTCTGAGCTACGGAAGAAGACTGAATTTGGTTGCAGTGTGTAGGGACTAGGGAGAGCAGTACAACGTCACACCTCGATTCTAATCCCCATTACTCGTTTTAGTCTGGATTCTACTTAAATCTGGTCTCTGTAAGGTTGATCAATTTCAGATTTGCCTCTACGTGCCTCTAATTGCTCATTATGATCCCCATTACTTGTTTAAACCTGAACTCTAATAGATCGGGTCCTTGTAAGGGCTGATTAGTTTCAGAACTGCCTCTAATGGCCACTAGCATAGTGAGCAGTACATTGCTTTGCACCGGCAAAGAGTTCAGCTACATGTCGTCAAGTATGCGTACTTACCATAAAGTCCAACCCATAGATCTCCCATCGGAGGTTCCTAATCTCTGCACTAAATTTCCCCTGGCAGGCAGGCCTAGTGGATAGCAATGGACCAGACGACCTCCGCAGCTCCAACGACGACTCCTCATCCGAGAGCGAAGGCCACCCTGGTTCTCGGAGCAGAATCCTTCGCGGTTAGCTCCGAGTCCGGGACACTGTCGGAGCAGCTGGCGGCAATGAGGGAGAAGAGCATGGTCATCCTCAAGGACTACATCACCAGGCACAATGCCCGAACGACGTCCCGGATGAGTCTGTCGAGGGCTTGTCTGACGACGAGGGCGAGGCGCTCGCTAAGAGTCCGCCGAAGAAATCTAAGAAGCAGAAGTGATGTGTCTTGTCCCTTGCTGAATGTTCCTTGTGACACACATTGTTAGGCATTTGTCTGCTTTGTGTAAAGTATTGCTATCTGATGATATGCGTAGGGGAAGTCTGCCCCTTTATGACTGAATTTTTAGATGTTTTGTTTTGTTTTGTTTATATGAGATTCAGCACGAGAGCTCTTTGCTGTCAAATGTCAATGTGCAGGAAGGCACCTACCACTTGAAATCCAACAAGAAACATGTCTTTTGATAGCGGTCAAAAATTCCGTTTGTGTTTTAGTGTATTTTCTCTAGATTATATGCATCCAACTGTGGAAATGTCTGACGGTATGTTTCTGAAATGTTTGAGCTAGCAGACTGCAGAGTGATCAAATAGGTTCATGCTCGTTTCAAGAACATGAAACGAGCACGAACCTACTGATTTCTATTGGGATAAGGAGTGCTTCCCAATGGCACCAGTACATACTTGATGCTACCTGTAGACTTTAGATCCATCCCTTGATTATTTTTTTCTTCATATTACCATGTACTTATGTCATATGTGCTTTTGATGCTCAAGATCAACTAAGTTGTCTCCAATTGGTGTAGGTGTTCATACTGAAATATTGAACACTACACCGTTGTCAGAAATGACGTGGCTGGTGAAACTTTTCTCATTGCCACCATGAATCTCGGAGGGTGTGATGGGATTTTAAGAGAGAGCCAACCTTCGTGTGATGGGATATATATATATATATATATATATATATATATATATATAGGGTTAAACTATTTTACAACCGGTGGTCAGAATATTATTCCGAGCACCAACCGGTCTTATAAGGGCCGCGACGTGGAGAAAAAACGGTGCGGAAACGCTCCGCGCTGGTCCACGCCCCCACCTACTTCCAACTTTCACTCCCCAATCCACACCTCACCGCCGGAGTTCAGCCGCGCTTCCCTCCATCGCGCCTACATACCTCGTCGCCGGCCGTCCCCAACCTCCTACGCTACCACATCTCAACCTCCATCCACCGCAAGCCAGCATCCCCAACCTTCTGTGACGGCGCCGACACATCTCTGCTCTGGCCAAGTTCCTGCACCGGCAGATCCGTCCGCCATGCCGTCGGTTTCCCATCACCTGCCAGTTACAGCCCCCTTTGAGTTCCCTCACCCCCGGCCGCGCGCCCAGGATCCGTGCCTCCCTTATCGGCAATTTTCTCGCCCCACCATGGCCGCCCGGCGCAGCTCCCTCCCTGCTGCAATTCCACCTTCACCTCGCCTGCACCTGTTCCGTCTAGAACCGCACCGTGAGTGTGAGGCCCGGCCACCACCACAGATGCTCCAATAAATTGATTTCTCTCAGCCCTGCTCACAACTCCCTTACGCGCGCCCAAAATTCCTGCCTCCCGCACTTGTACTTTCCTAACAACAACGTCTGCACTTAGCTGCAGAGAATAGATGCAAGAGGAATTGTTCTCAACCAGGAGCACAGGAAAGGCAGGTCGAAGCAGCATAGGTTTGAGCACGATCAGCCGCAGCCCAAGGAATAGATCACAAGTTTCACAACTTATTTGCTGCTTCCGCATGTAATTAAATGTGATGTGCGTCCAACGAATGTAATTTGATGCATCCTGTATTCACTCGCATGCGTAAGTTTGTGTGCGCATAGCCTGTTTGTGACAATGCCTAATAGGTTGAGAATAGAAGCACGTTCACCTTTATTTGGCCTTGGCATCGCTAACTTATAGCTTATTGTTGTCTTCCATCTAGATGCGAGAATAGACACACATGTTATTTCTTATTTGCATATTTAGTTCCCCATCAATTTGTCCCTATTTATAACAATCAGTATAGCATATAGTAGAGGGGCTGCTAGTGCTTTTGTTTATTTTATCTGGTTGAATTCCTTAACTATGCTCCTCCCTCTATTTCTAGAAAAATCTGCTCAATTTTACATAGCAGTGGACTTATGTGCGGCGGAAGCTTTAGGCACGCGCCGCCGCCGAATCGATCCGATGGAGGCGCCTAGGAAGACCCTGGGCTTGGAGCTCCACAAGGATCCGGGCACGGTCCAGCCGATGCTGCAGGTAGAGGACGTGCGCAGTCAAGGGCGCGGCGGGAGCGGAGCAGTCGGAGCGCTTCCGGATGCTGGTCTCTGACGGCGCCCACTCTCTGTAGACCATGCTCTCCATGACTCCACCGACCTCAACCGCCTTGTCACGGACGGCTCCCTCCGCCACAGGTCGATCGTCCACCTTCTGCATATCATGTGAAGCGACATCAGGGCCGCAGGTGCGTCCACAAGAAAGATTGGATCTTTCCCTGCTTGCTTTGATTAATGGGTATACTGATTATTCCTTGTTGTGTCTGGATACGAGCATTTGCATCTAAGCTGGGATCTCATGGTAGTTTCTTCAATCGTGGTAGCATTTGCATGCATCTGCATCACAAAGGCACTAGATAATAATGTTGATGTGATTTGCATCTTGCTGATAGCCTGATACTATTGTCACTGGGATTGCGTGTGCTAACATTGATTACTGGTGATGGATTCCTGATATTAGTACTCCTAGGATTAGCATTGCAGCAATGTTGGCACTATCTCCAGTCTCCACTTCTCTCTGAAGAATCTGCTACTCCTAGGGGTAGTGTTCAGACTTGAGAGTAGGCTCAGTTCAGGCTTTGGAAAACATTATCTGTTAGTGTCTAATTTTTCTTTAATGAGCCCAAAACACAGGATTGTTCGCTTCATTTGCATCTCTCGGCTATCTTAAGGGTCCCGTTTGAATGTTTTATTAATCCCATGATATGATTCAGTTTTGGCGCATTTCATTTAGAGTGGTTCTGATAATTAGAATGCTAGGCCGTATTGGTTTGTAAGCTGTAATGATATTCTGATTATCCGGTGTCAATTTATTTTCAGCAGAATAAAAAGCTCAAGGATGTGGAGATTTGTTTTCTCATCGTTTATGGAACCATTTCTATTTGGCTTTGTAAAAAATCTAGCGAGTAAGCACTTATTTGAACCTGTGGCATATTATCTATCGGTGAGTAAACACGATGGTTGATGCACCGAGTTGCAGAAGCAAAAGATTGCTTCATAACAACATGAGCCGACAGGGTGGACAAGAATCTTCAAAGTTATCTTTATGCGCCAACTGGTCCATTTTAAGTTTTCATTCTCTAGTACTCTAGTATGTGGTTCACTGAATATTAACCATAAGTACAGTTCAAGTTTCAAAAGCACCATAAGTGTTGCTGCTACTCAGCGATGACGAGTATGGATTTCAGAAGAAGCTGCTATCCTGGAGCTTTTGCTCCTTCTGCTGACCACGATGGCCTCCTCGCCGCCTCCATGAGGGCCGCGACCTCCCCAGGTCTCCTCCACCGCCGGCAAGAGCTGCCCCTGCTCCCAATCGACGGGGCACGCGCCGCTCGGCCCTGCCACGGTCCCCTATCACCGATTCCTCGCCGTAGGAAGGCCCAACGCCGATTGGGAGCCCCGGGGAACAACGCAGTTCTGTCAAGAAGCAGTTCAGTTTATTGTAAGTAAAATACAGGAAGAGCAGCTGGTCTGCAGGTCCAACACACGTATAGAAAATCGGTAAGGGAAAAAAATCAGATGAAAAACAATAGATGTTCAGAGGCACATGGGTGAGAAAAGTAAAGTATACATGTATAGGCAAGTGCAAGTTGGTGCATGTGGAAAGTTCATGTGCTAGCCTTTTTACAGGAGAACACACAAAGTATACTACACACAGTTTTCCTTTTTCTTTTTACGAAGTACAGGTTATCAAAATAAGGAAGCACAAAAACGTCATTCAATAAGTACATGTTCCCTCGCTGATTAGCTAGAAAATGGTATAAAAAATATAGTTGAAATCTACGGGTTATTACATCGAACCTACCCATCTAGTATTCTAAAATTCGGAGAAATAAATTTGGCATCTAGGTATTCATAAATTCAGAGAAAATATAAAAAAATAGTATATGGATGTACGTTTAATGATATCTAAAATTGTCAGAAGTTCAATTAGCGAATGTTGAGAAGTACACGTCGCTAGATTAGGGAGTACATGGAAATCAGATCGAAGACCAAATGTAGAGAAAACAAAATAATCTTGTCATCCGCGGGGAAGTTTAAATACTTGACGATGAGAAGTACAACCATTTGACACGAGCAATACAACCACTTATTAGAAGAAGTACAAAAAAATCACCAAAATCCTAATGTAGAAAAAACAAAATAATCCCATCATCCGCGAGAAAGTTAAAATTTTATACGACAAGAAGTACAACCATTCGACATGAGCAGTACACCCACTTAATATAGAAAGTACAAGAAAACCATGTAAAAACCAAATATAGAAAAACCAAAAATTCTCGTCATCCGCGAGGAAGTACAAGAAGTGATCCCGATAATTAAAACCGTTCGACACGAGAAGTACACCCACTTAATATAGGAAGAACAAGAAAACCAAGATAATTACAACCGCATTAGTGGAAGTACAAGAAGTGATCCCGATAGTTACAACCGTATTTTCCAAGAAGTACAAGGTCATCCACGGTGAAGTTTAAATACTTGACGCTGAGAAGTACAACCATTCAACACAAGCATAGAAAGAACAAGAAAATCGAGAAAATCCAAATGTAGAAAAACCCAAATAATTCCATTACCCCCGAGGAAGTTCAAATAGTTGATTACGAGAAGTACAACCATTCGACACGAGCAGTACGAGCACCTATTATAGAAAGTACAGGAAAACCGACAAAATCCAAATGTAAAAAAAACGAAATAATCCCGTCACCCTAGGGGAAGTTTAAATAGTTGACGGAGAGAAGTACAAACATTTGACACAAAAAGTACACCCACTTAATATAGGAAGTACAAGAAAACCGACAAAGTCCAAATGTACAAAAAACAAAAAATCCCATCACCCGTAAGGAAGTTCATATACTTGACAATGAGAAGTACAACCATTCGACACGAGCAATAAACCCACTTAATATAGGAAGTACAAGAAACCCGATATAGTCCAAATTTAGAAAAAAACAAAAATAATCCAATCATCCGCGAGGAAGTACGAGGGGTGATTCTGAGAAGTACCCGTATTTTCCAAGAAGTGATCCCGGTAGTAACTACAAGCGGTAATTACATCAAAAAATACCCCCACATAAGTTCACATAGCAACGTTGTGAAGTTCAAATATTAGGATCCAGGAAGTACACAATCTCTTAAATAGAATATAGGGCCAATCTAAAATTATCATTTCGAAGCACACATGCTAGTTTTTATAAAACACACTAGTATCAAAACATTTCTAGGAAGTACAATCACGAAGGCCAGGAAGTACAAGGACATGTCGCGGGAAGTTCAGATGCGCGTGGTTGTGCTGAGCATTTTGTGTGGCCATGGTCCTCAAACGGACACCGTATGAGAAACTTATAGTCATTTTACTGAACACTTTCATAAAACAACGCCGAAAAGTACAACCTCATTTCCCTAGAAGTACAAGTTCGTGTCGAGGGAAGTTCAATGCTCTGTTTTTACGGGGCGGAAATCTATTGTTCAAATCTCATCGATTTGATCACCAACCACTTCAATCATTGTCACCAAAAGCTTTATATGGTAGAGTATATGTCTAATTTCATTACCTACAACATTTTACAACAAATAAATGGATCTAATCTATCAAATTCAAATCATTATCCCACAAAATATACCGGAAACATGATTCAAAACTTCTAAAATTACTTTCAAATCATTCGGAGTTGGCAAAAATGGTAGATACGAAAAAGATGCGCCATTTTGAGACCTTTCCAACCGTATATTATTTCATTGTTTAAATATACCGCATGGAAATCGCGGGAAAAATCATTCGGTGCCCGTCACATAAAATGGGCGGACAGTAATTGAAGTTATTCTATTAAACTGTAAGGAATTAGAGAAAACAATTGGAATAAGAAAGTTGCGCCTTGTCCATAGCTTTCCAACACCATATCATTTGCATCATTCCGACAAACGGTTGAAACAAATCATCCAAATTACTGTCCGCTCGTTTTTAAGTACGTCCGAATTTCGGTATTTTCAAAATTGTTCAAAAACTGTGAGGATTTTGAAAAAACGTAAAACATGAAAAAGTTGTGAAATTTCATTATCTATCCAACGGTATATCATTTGAATAGTTTCGATAAGCGATTCGAAAATCAAACTAAAAGTTCGTTTTCTGGCCATATAGAAGCGTTTTTGTATTTTCAAAATTAAATTTAAACCGTGCATAATCTGCGAAAATCGTGAACATGAAAAAGTTGCGTTTTTTCATTATCTATTCAACGGTATATCATTTGCACAGTTCCGACAAATGGTTCGGAAACACGAAGTAGAATCAGTAATTCTGAAGAAAATGGGAAGTTCAGGTATGTTCGACAGAAAGGTCAACCCTGTTATCCAGGAAGTTCAACCTTGTGTCTAGGGAAGTTCAAGTCGGTGCTCAGAATATTATTCTGCAACCGGTTGCAGAATAGTGCTGGTATATATATATATATATATATATATATATATATATATATATATATATATATATATATATATATAGAGCCCAACTATTCTCGAACCCCCCTTAAGAGTGGTTCTAGAATAGCTATTCTAGAACCCCCCCCTAATCCCACTCGGTTTCTTCCCCCGTCCCGACCGATACCCAACCGAACTTCCCACATCCCGACTCCCGACAGATACCGATTCGCGAACGAAGCGAACTTCCCACGTCCTCCTCGTAAAAACACCGCGCCCCGCCTCGAGCGGAGATCGACCAGCTCCGCACCTCCACCTCCTACCTCGTCGGCGCGGGCGAGCGAGCGGCGGCGGGAGCCGACGCAAGGGAGCTCGCGACGGACACGAAGACGTTCAAAGCCTCCTACCTCGTCGGCGCGGGCGAGTGAGCGGCGGCGGGAGCCGACGCGAGGGAGCACGCGACGGAAGCGAAGACGTTGAAGCCTCCTACCTCGTCGGCGCGGGCGAGTGAGCGGCGGCGGCAGCCGACGCGAGGGAGCACGCGACGGAGGCGAACGGCGGCGGTAGGCGACGCAAAGGAGCCGGCGGCGGAGAACGGCGAGATCCCGCCTCATTACTCGCCGCAATCGTCTATAGCCCGACGAGATCCAGATTCCCTACAGCAGTTAATGGCTCCAATTAGAGGCAGATCATCGGAACATGCTTCAACATCAATCCGACCAAGCTCCTTCAAGACGCTAGCACTGGAGGCAGATAAGGTACAAAAAAAAAACCAGAAGTTCACATAACTCATATACTGCTTTGTGCTCACTGCAAAACCAAAAAAAAAAAAGGAGCACTTTAGATTCTAGTGAAAAAAAAGTTCATAATGATTCATAATGGAAGTTCACATAACTCATTTACAAAACGACCAATTTAGATTCTCCTTAAAAGGTTCATATGAATTTATATTGGAAGTTCACATAACTATTTAACTGCATTTTGTTCATCGAGTATAAACAAAAACCAAATTTAGACTGGAAGTTCACATATTCTCCTGCGAGTCTATTGTAGGAAAAAGAAAACTTATGTCTTTTACCGAGAAGTTCTTAAAAACAGTTTCTGGAGTTCACTTCAGTTATAAAAAATAAAAACAGTAAAATGAAAAAATAAGTATGCGGGTGCATGTATGCTTGGAAGTTCATATTACATTGTTTAGCGGTTAACTTTACTTGTTTTAGTTTTTTGAAGACATCGGACAAAGTTTTATGTATAAAAGTTCTAGTCCCAATGTTCAAGAAGTTCACATGTTAAAAAACTTACCGTGTTCGCTACTGCAGGGGCAAAGAATCGAGAACGAGCGGTGACGACGAGATAATCAGCTGAGTCGAGGCCCTAAAAAGCCTCCAATGACTCCCATATGCTTGTGATGAGCCGAGTTTCATTTATCCGGCCGGTGTTCCGCAATCCCAAGAGAAAGACAAATGCTGCTGCCGTTGAAAGGAATTTCAATCAGAAAATCCAAGAACACGATGACATGGATAACAGCAAAAGGAAGCGGGATACCACAACATCAACAGATGATGATGAGGATATTATGTGTTGGTCAGGTCCACCGAAAAAACCTCGTTCTCCAATTAAGTGCACTGAGGAGATATTTGCTAGTAATGCAACGTTCCGTCAGCCACGAAAACGGCAATCTACAAGTACATCTACAACAACCACAGCTGGAAGCAACGATGTGAACGAGGGACGGTGGGCAAAAGTCGTCTTCTAGCGGTGATGCTTCGAACGACAACGCAGTTATGGGGATGGTCAAAGTGACAACATACACCAAGATCGTCGAGGCACTCAATCAAGTCATATGCCGCCTCGAGATCCACTCGCCATGTACCAAAAGTCACACCGCCATGCCCCATAGTACCAGATGATAGAGCCACCCCTGCAGAGCTGCGAACATACACACACGTAAGTTCAATTTATATATTGCTGATAAAAATTTCACTCTTACACACACATTTATTTAGACAATTTGCATGGAAGTTCACATGCTATATCTTTAGAAAAAACAGTTGATATGATTTGGAAAGTTCGTGAACCCTATATCCATGATAAAAGTTCAGCTGATTTTTAGGAAGTTCACATGCTCGGTTTATTATATGAAATGTATATTTGATATGTTCTCGATATTCATGTGCAACAATTTTTCTATGAAAAAAAGTTCAGATGACTTTAAGAAGTCCATGTTCTTATTTTTTATTAAATTTTAGGAAGTTCACTTGACCTATTTCCTGAAGTTAACATACAAATAACATATGTAAAAACAAAAAAAAATGCAATAACAAAACCGTGGCAATTTGCAGGCTGCGAGATCTTGATCCGGACCTGATACCATCCATTGGTCAAGAATTTAGTACATTCAAAGACGCATATGTATTTTACAATACATATGCAAAGCACACAGAGTTTGGGATAAGGAAAGGACAGCACAACAAGAGCAGGCGTTACTTGAGATGTGTACGAGAAGGTACACACCGCCAAAGTGTCAACGAAGAAGACCGACAGCGTGACAAGATGACCAAAAGAGCTGGGTGCAAGGCCTTTATGAGATTGAAAGAGAGGAGTGATGGTACCGCATTGTCAAGGACATTACACTTCGACACAACCATACCCTGCTGTTAAGCCCATCAATGCTAGTTTTCATGCGTTCTCACAAAAAGGTGGATCCAACATTGAAGGGGTTGGTAAAAGACCTTCAGTTCAGCAATATAAAACATGTAAACATAATGGGCCTGCTTACAAGGCTGCATGGTGGCCGTGGTAAGATTGGCTGCCACAACAGAGACATACTAAACATGTAAGTACTCCCCCCTCCCACCCCCCTCCTTTATATATAAAATGAAAACTTACATGAAAAACAGGGGAAAGAAAAAAGCAAAACAAAAAAAGAAAAATAACAACAAATTTCTTTTTGCAGGAAAGCAGAAAACACGAGGAAGGAGTCCATGAATGAGGTGCAGAATATGTTCAAATTCTTTGAAGACATGAAGAAGGAGAATGAAAATTTCTTCTATGACTACAAGGTTGATGACGAAAACAGACTGGAAAATGTTTTCACGGTCTAATGCTAGCTCGAGGGCAGCATATGCGGATTTTGGAGATTGCATAACTTTCGATACTACTTACAAGTCGAACAAGCACCACTTGCCCCTTGCAGTATTTGTCGGCGTAAACAACCACTTGCGGTCAACAATCTTTGGTGTTGCGTTGATGGGAAACGAGTCAGAGGAGTCCTTCAAATGGGTATTCAACAGATTCCTTGAATGCATGGGCGGTAAACAACCAATCTGCATACTTACAGGTTTGCAGAAAATCAGAATCTATACTCCTGTTTGTACCTTCAGTTGTAGTTCATAACAAAAACACACAGAAGTTCACATGTTTACACCCCTGCAACACGAAAAAATAAAAGATATTTAATTTGCTGAAGTTCACCTTTGTTTTGTTTTTGTGAAGTTTGCTTGCATTATACCTGATGTGTTTTTTCCTAATAATTGTTCAGATCAATGCCCAGCAATTGCAAAAGCAATACCTAAAATTTTCAAACGGACTCTACATAAGTTCTGTAGATGGCACATAATGAACAAGCATAAGGACCCGCTGAAGAAGCTTTATAAACTATTCCCTGACTTGAAGGATAAGCTGACTGCAATTTTGAACCATCCCCTAATGCCATCTGAGTTTGAAGATGCGTGGAAGGCTTTGATTGAAGAGTACAATCTGCATGATATAAATGTCATGATTAACTTATGGGCTGAAAGGAAATTGTGGATATCGGCTTATCGGAAGGAAGTTTTACGTGCACGCATGACTTCAACACAAAGAAGCGAGAGCATGAACTTTGTGCTTGAAAAGGGGTTTTGTCATCTGAACGAGACAACCTCCACATTTTTGCTAAGCAAGTTAACAAGCTGCATACGGGCAAGGCATGAAGCAGAGAATGCAGAGGCAAATGCATCAACGGTGAGTGCTCGATTTCCTTTTTTATATTAATGAAAAAAAATATGCTTCAATAATTTGGAAACACATAGGATGAGAACATAAAAAAAGGAAAAAGACTATGCAGATGTTATGGAAGTTCACAACTGTTTGGTCAGGGGTTCTTCTGTACACAAAAAGTGTCATCTGTTTTCGAAAAAAAAAGTATGCACATGTTATGGAAGTTCACATCTGTTTAGTTCTGGGGTTCATATATCTATATAAAAGTTATCTTATGTTTCATGTTCAAAAGCAAATGACTTTTCCACCGACAAAAATCAAAATTGCAGGGCACAAGGAAAACAGATCACCGGGTATGGCTTCGAGGCACGGGTGATGGATAAGTACACACGGGCAGTGTACTCGGTTTTCCGGGAGCGGCAATATCACGAGCACAGACTTTCCACATTAAGACTTCCCGGGATAATCCCAACATTTACCTTGTGCATCACTACAATCGAGTAAAGAATTCGCTTGGTCAAGACATGAGTTCGAGTGCTAGCGAGATGAAGTTGAAGGCCGCTATGAATGCGAATGTAAACTGTGGGAACATACAGGTAAAAAAAAGCCTCTTTCAGCAATTGCTTTTGGTTGTATTACACTACAGATGCATATAAAAAAGTAATTGTTGACACGAAAAAATAAAAAATTAACCGATCTAATGTTAACTTTATGCACACACAGGGTTGTTCTGCCACCATGTCATAGCTGTCTTTGAGCACCTACGCCTGGATGAGATACCAAGCAAGTATATACTCCAGAGATACACCAAAGATGCGGTGACAAACCACTGATTTCAACCGCGAGATACTACGGGACAACAACGAGATGATGGGACTTCAATTGAATACGGACGAACAATCCTTTACGAGTGAAGCGGTTAAAATTATAAACAAAGGATGCACTTCGGAAGCAAAATTCCAAATAGCATTATACGCCTTCGAGAGATGCCAATACAAACCTGGACAATGAGGATGCAGAGCCGGAGAATAATGAGGATGCGAGAGATGGAGAATAATGAGGATGCGAGAGATGGAGAACAATGAGCGAGTCATCGAACCAAGAAAACACAACACGAGAAGCTGGCGAGCACAACGACATTCCTCGGACCGAGGACAATGATCCATATGCGGATATACGGCCTCCACTACTTGCAATAACAAAAGGAAGCAAGACTACGGATGCTTGCAAGGAGGAATGGAAAATGCAAACCCCCGCACCTGCCGTCCGGAACCGAACTAGATGAATACGGGAGACCGAAAGGTACAAGATTATGCGGAACATGCAATAAAATTAGTGGCCACAATTCCAGAACACCGCAAGGCAAGGCAGCTGGCTAAAACACTCTTGGAAACACATAAGAAGGTGTATGGGCCTACAGCATCTTCGAGCAAATATCAAGGTGCGCATAAGAAACTTGCTTGCTCGCCGGCACATTCCGAGAGAATGATGAAGAGGAAAAAGCTGGACACGAGATGAGGGTGAATGCTTCGAAGATGAGACGGATGATGAAGAATATGAGCAAGAAGATGAGGATGAAGATATCATCGAGCAAGAAGATACACGAGAAAACACCAGATGTGGAGAGCAAACTGCAAAACTTAAATAAAACGGGAGGACAAAGAAAATGCAGCGTGTGCAACCTAAGGCTAGGACACTACGCATCAACATGTCCCAACAGGGAAAAGATACTACAACAACAGATTGTTGAACGACAAAGAAGTGATGGTGCGACAATGAAACCAAAAGGGGTGAAAGCTTGTGGTACATGCAATAAGATAAGGGGACACAACTCTAGAACTTGCACAAGAAGGCAGCTTGAGGAATAGCTATTACACCTGAAGTCGACAGAAAATGAAAGCAACACACTGGAAGATAGAAGCAAGGAGAAGAACAAGGAGAAAACACAAACTACACCAGCAGCTATAAGAAGGAGTACCAGAAAGAGGTAGACACAAAAAAAGGAAAAAAAATAGAATAGTTCATACTGAAACAAATATGTAGTTGGTTACATTGTGTAGAATAAATATACTGCTGAAGTTCACTATTTGTTCGTGCTACTGCCGCGATCCAAATTGTAAAGAACAGGAATTTTCATAAATATCATTTATTTTAAACCTCTACACGGGATGTTGTGAGAATAAATATATCGTAATTCAAGCTGCTAGACAGTTGTTCACGTAAAATGTTGATTAAAAAAAACAGTAGGAAGTTCACAGCCGATTATCCGCGAAGTTCACTATGTATGACGGTGTGAAAAAAAAGTTCGTATAAAAATTAAACAGGAACACACATGCAAGAAAAAGGGAGTTCAGATATCAATAGCTGCGAAGTTCTCACATACTATTCAGACGTGAAAGGTACTGAATTGTTAAATAAAATGAACAGACAACATATAGGATTGCAAAAAAAAGTAAATAGGGACATCTTCATTGTATTATAAAAATGAATAAAAGGGAAGGGAAACACAAAGTAAAAAAAAACATTATGACTGCGAAGTTCGAGATCTAGCCAACTAAGGAGTTCTCTTAAACATAAAACCTAAAAAAGAAAAAATGTAGGTAAAAATAAACGATTACAATCGATCATAGAAAAATAAAAAGAAAAATGTCCCTACAAAACTAAAATCTTCACCAATCCCTGCCACGCTTCTTCTCGGAATGTTTGAATAAGGAGAAGAAGCCCCTCTCAAACAAATCCAGCCTTCGATAAACCTCGTACGTTGCATATGCATCCCGTGCAGCATATTCCAAATGCTTAGGCGGTAGAGGCGGCGGATCAGCCCACATCCTGTGCTCTGCCCTTCCAAAACCATCCTTCATCTCAAAATAGATTGGATCTATAATAGCTCCGACAACATCCTTCGAGGCCTTGAAGTTTCTTCTTTTTGTCCGGATCTCTCCATATTTCCTGGATATCCTTCGGATCATGAACATAGAGATTTGAACGTGAGAGAACTTTGCGGTCTTACGTGGTGCAAAAACCAGCAAAAATGTACCTAAAGCCATGAAGAAACTCAACCAAACTTTCACTCCTCTCATCAGCATGGCATATGTGGTACACAAGAACATCGGTGCCAACACATAGCTGGATCACAGCAGCTTTCTTCGGATTGAAATAGGTACCACTGAGTTTGTCATACTCAACATCAAGACCAACAATCTTCCTAGAAGAAGAATCGAGGGAAGCTTCAGCATTGGTGATCCACTCCTCAACACTAGCTGCTGAATTCGTGTACAAAACCTTCATAGTGGTTGTGCCATGGCAGGGAATGTGTACTCGTGGGAAAAAGGAGCGTTTGCCATGCAAAATCGGTGGACGAGAAGAAAAGAAAGAAGAAGCAATTGGTAATTCACGTGCACCGGGCCGAGAAAAAGAAAAGACCTATATTTATAGATTGAGATGTAACAAACACGTCGTGATCCACGAATTCAGGAAACAAACAGTATATATCCAAAACAAATAAATAGAACAGCCGATAGAGATAACAAGAAAACAAAAATTCTGCGGGATAACAAAACAAAAAGGACCTTATCCGGGTAATTCAAATGCTAGGCAGTTGTTCACGTAAAATGTTGATTAAAAAAAACAGTAGGAAGTTCACAGCCGATTATCCGCGAAGTTAACTATGTATGACGGTGTGAAAAAAAGTTCGTATAAAAATTAAACAGGAACACACATGCAAGAAAAAAGGAGTTCAGATATCAACGAGTGCGAAGTTCTCACATACTATTCATACGTGAATGGTACTGAATTGTTAAAAAAATGAACAGACAACATATAGGATTGCAAAAACAGTAAAATAGGGACATCTTCATTGTATTATAAAATGAATAAAAGGGAAGGGAAACACAAAGTAAAAAGAGAAAATTATGACTGCGAAGTTCAGATCTAACCAACTAAGGAGTTCTCTTAAACATAAAACCTAAAGAAAAATGTAGGTAAAGTAAACGATTACAATCTGATCATAGAAAAAATAAAAATAAAAATGTCCCTACAAAACTAAAATCTTCACCAATCCCTGCCACGCTTCTTCTCGGGATGTTTGAATAAGGAGAAGAAGCCCCTCTCAAACACATCCGGCCTCCGAAAAACCTCATACGTGGCATATGCATCCCGTGCAGCATATTCCAAATGCTTAGGCGGTAGAGGCGGCGGATCAGCCCACATCCTGTGCTCTGCCCTTCCAAAACCATCCTTCATCTCAAAATAGATTGGATCTATAATAGCTCCAGCAACATCCTTCAGACCTTGAGTTCTCTTCCTGTTGTCCGGATCTCTCCATATTGCCTGGATATCCTTCACATTATGAACATAGTACTTTGAACGTGACAGAATGGTGCGGTCTTCTGCGACGCAAAACCCAGCAAAAGTGTACCTATAGCCATGAAAGAAATCATACAACTTTTCACTCCTCTCATCAGCATGGCATATGTGGTACACAAGAACATCAGTGCCAACACATAGCTGGATCACAGCAGCTTTCTTCGGATTGAAATAGGTTCCACTGAGTTTATCATACTCAACATCAAGACCAACAATCTTCCTAGCAGAAGAATCTAGGGAAGCTTCAGCATTGGTGATCCACTCCTCAACACTAGCTGCTGCATTTGTGTACAAAACCTTCATAGTGGTTGTGCCATGGCAGGGGAATGTGTACTCGTGGGAAAAAGGAGGGTTTGTCATGCAATCGGTGAAACAGAGAAAACACACAGAAAAAGAAAAAAGAAAGGAAGAAGAATCGGTGATTGATATGCACCGAAACACAGAGGAAAAAAGACATGTATTTATAGTTCCAGAAATGTAACAACAGACGTCGTGATCCACAAATTCAGGGAACAAACCAATACATATCCAATCAAACAAAACAGAAACAGCCGAGAGATAACCACAAAAAAACAAAAAAATCCTGCGGGATAACAAACAAAAAAGGATCTTATCCGGGGCCAGTTGTGAGTTCATGTGCAAGCACAAAACAAAAGCATAAAAAGACTACAAAGAAGTTCACGTGATAACAGTGCAGACGTTCGCACAGAGTAAAAACACTGAAAAAATAAAAAGCTGTTCCACACCAACCAACCACCCCCCACCCACCAAACCACGCCCAACCCACTAAAAACCACCACTCGGCGCAAAACAAACTCAACCACTGCCTGGTGTTCCACCGGAAGAAACATCCCACGGAGAAGGAGTCGAAGGAAGATCAAAGGGAGAACAAAGAACAGAGAAAAGAAGAAGAAGAGAAGTCTAGCAAGATCTACAGAAAAGTAATCCAGCATCAGAAAAGCGAAGGGATTACCTAACAAAAGAAGGTGCGTCTAACCCATCCCCATCCCATCTACTCATTGAATCGCCGTGGATCTTCCTCTCTTTCATCCTTCATGGCCGTGGTTTTGAATCTAGACTAGTATAAAAAACAAGATCTAACAACTTAACAAAATAAATACCTTACAGATTACTTAAAAAATGGTTTGCATACGATAGATCTATCAAAAAAATCAAATAAAAACATGTTAGGCAGAGGGTGGGGGGGGGAATAGACACTAATGAACAAGAAGAGGAGTTCAGATAAGAACTCCCGAGAAGCTCACTTGTGAAAAGAAATGGAAAACAATATACAAAAAATAAAATAAGTTGGAGGGTTTTAAAATCTACAAACATGTATCCAGCCGGCATTAGTATACTGTGATTGGGAAACTTAAAAAATATATAATAAAAGAAGTTGGAGTTTAAAATGTAGACAACAGAAAATGCAGACTAGAAGTGGAAGTTCAGTTCAAAAAAGTGCAGAGGTCCTGTTAGTACAAAAAATGTTTTATGCTGGAATCTTGTGACAGGAATGGCTGCTGGTCAATCGTACGTCATCCTCAGCGACAGCTAAAGCGATGAAGAGACCTGTAAAAGAGGTAAAAAAAGATAGAAATGCTTTCAAAAATACTTTATGGAACTAAAAATGTGCTTATTTTTATGCAGGTCCAACTATTCATGGATTTGAAATCTTTGACAAGCACTGTCACTTCGGAAATGAAGTTGAAATGACCAAGGAAAATCTGGATCATCTCAAAAGGCAAGTACTTGACTACAAGCCAACAATCCCATATTATGTATGCAAGATGGGGAAGACAACGAACAACATCACGAGAGGCAAAATGGTAATACCAAAAACGCCAACTTACAAAACTTATTTTCGTACACTACCTGTATTACATATGATGTTTTGGCTGAACCAACATGTATTACTAACTTTATTACAGTCTTCCGATATTTAAATGTTTACCGAAGTCCGGATAAAAGAAACTGTGAAGTTCACTTACGAATACACCGAACATGGCTATGATATTCACTTTCATGTGTTTTCATGCGGACTTTCGATAAGGAATACATCTGAAGAACACCTAAAGAATTATCTAACGGAGCCAACAACAATTCCAATAACCTCCAACACAAATGCCTGGGTTGGTACACGGGTAAGGATAAACAAAGTTGCAACTAGAAATGCAGTGATGACAACAAATTGGCCAGATGTAGTCATGGGTGCAGAAATAAAAGATGGAGATATTCGCATGTTACGCTTCTACGACGGAACAAGAGAACTCGGCTGCTTCGTGACACGTCTTAGCAAGCGAGTCCGAAAAACTTACTATGAAAATAAAATTATGTACAAGTTTACTTTATTGAACCTTATGTTTTGTATCAGCACCCGAGAACAATTATGGTTGTGTTTCGAGTATTGTTGATGTAATAAGAATGCTTATGAAGAAGTTCACATAGAGTGAGTACGAAGTTCGCTTATAAATGAAAAAAGATTAGCAAGTTTATGTTCACGAAGTTCCTACATGAAAAATCATTTCTGAATATACAGGAATAAAAATAGTACAGTTTGCATTGAGAAAAACGAATGGATATGGGAATACTTTTACACACATAACTGGCAAAAAAAAAGAAGTTCACACTGTGATGACAGAGAAGTTCACTAATAACAAAAAATACAGCACAGATTTTGTACGACTTAGCTGTTTGAAAAAAGAAAGAACATATCCTCACTAATTACATCTGTATCCTGAATTCAATCACATAATGAGAAGTTCAGTTCAATAAAACAACAAAAATAAAAATGTTGAATATCCTATCAACTACTAATTGCGAAAAAATTGAATCAGATCATCATCATGCAGATCCCAATGATTGCTGGGTTGTCTGCGAACCTAGACCAATAAGCAGCATGAGATCTTTCAACATACTAGGCCACTGCTCCGCTAGAATTTCATTTTTGGGATGAAATAGGAGGCGATACATGTACTCAGCTTTCCAATCCTCAACACGCCGCTGGTAGACAATCAGGAATGCAAAAAAAAAACATAAGAAAAACGAGTAAAAAAAAAGACAAAAGAGCTATACAGACGAAAAAAACACAGCACTACACTTACATCCTGGTTTTTTATACTATCACCATTCTTATCACCGTCGTATGAAGCAGCAGTTCTTAGTGTATAAAACCCGCACTCATTAGCACCTTGCGCTGGAGTCTTTGAATAGGAACACCTATCAGCAACAACATCCCACTGTATATTACCGTTATATTTGTTAAATTCTGCAACACCATACACCTGTTTTAACAAGGCCACCATCCTATTAATCTGCAAAAACAAAAAAAAACAAAAAGTGAATGGTTTCAGCAGTTTAAAAACAAAAAAGGAAGAAAAAGCTGGGAAGTTCACATAGTGTCGACATATCAGTTCACACACACTACGATATAGTTTCAGCGAGTTTAAAAAACATATAAAAAGTCTGGGAAGTTCACGGTGTACTAACATATCAAATTAACACACACGATCGGATGGTTTCAGCAGTTTAAATAAATATAAAAAATAGCTAGGAAGTTCATATTGTAAAAACATATCGGTACGAGACAAAAAAGTTTGAATGGTTGCGGTAGTACACATAAAAAGAAAAAAGTCTGGGAAGTTCACATTATATTAACAAATGAGTTCACATAAAAAAAGTAAAAATGATAGCAGTGAAAAAGTAAATAAATAAATGATGAAAAGAAAATCACGTACAATCTCAACACGATCCTCGTGGTGCCGACTCCTTGAAGTATGTGCCAGACCAGTATACCTCCTAGTGTCAAGGATGTCCAACGTACCAGTGTACTTGTTCATAACATAAACAGAGTGATGATCATGCATGAAATGAGGGATGATGATGCTGTTCAGCAACAACCGAAATTAACAAAAAGGAAGTACGCACGTGAAAACAAAAAAAAACAAAGGAAGTTCACTACAACAATATGAAGAGGTTCAGATTAAAAAGCATACCAACTTTGCTTTCAGCAAATTTTCATTAGGCCGAACATAACGCTTGAACATTTTAGCGACGAGACATCACATCAAAAGGTTGTCTCGGTAATGGATTACCATTGTTGTCCCTTAGCTTGAATGGCGCAAAATCAAGCAAGTACTGCACAAACACACAAAAGGAAAAACACAACCAAAAAAAGGAAAACTATACAAAGTAAGTATATGCATACAAAGGTATATCTGAAAAAATTAATTTTCAATGTTTGAAAAAACCTACAGGGATAGTATGAGGTGACATCAAAACACGAGAGCCAGATTCAAAAATATATTTCATCCCTGGATCATCCTTCCGATGATTGATGATACGATCCATCATGTCGGATTCCAACATTTCACGGCGCCAAGCAGGTTTATACATGTACTTGGCATCAACTAAAACAGGATCATCAAAATCATTGCAGAACTTCACCAGGGGGACACTGCACACACATTAAAAAAGAAAATATATATATATAAGACTAGGGAAGTTCACTTAGCATATAAAAAAATGAAACTCTCCTAAACACAAAAAAAAATAAAAAAGACCTAGGGAAGTTCACTTAGCACAGTATATGAAGTTCATATGCCACAAAAAAAACTAACTAAGTAGTAAACGAAAAACATACCTTCCATGAGCTTTGATGCACTCCTTGCTTAGAATTAACTCCATCATCTCGCTTGGCCTTGGATAAATGAGGAAACACATATGGTACAAAGTTTGGGACTTCTTCCCTGAACTTATTGGACAATTTAGTAGGCCTTTTATTCGAAAGAACCAGATTTTTAGCACTAGACTGCACGGGCTTCGAGTTTCAAAATCATCACTGCTAGTCGGAGAACGGCGCCGAACATCCTTTGTAATGGGCTTCGCGATGAAAGCTTCTTACCAAGCTGAGTGACAAAGTCATCGAGAATCATCATCGTCGTCGAGCAAAACTACATCAGCCTTCCCCTTCTCGCGGTGTCGGGAACCTTATTCCTAGAAGATTTTACGGTATTGGAATGCGAGCCTCTGGATAATCTTCTTTGACTTGCTTACAAGAATATCAAAATTCTCTTCAGGGATAATCTGAACTTCTGGTGTGAATGACTGAGTCTCGAAAAGTGAGAAATTATCTTCCTCGATACCAAGAGATGGACCTGCATGAAAAGTATACAAAACCAGGAAGTTCACTTCTGAATCAAAAAACAAAAAGAAACAAAAACAGTGCAGTCCAAAAAACATGTGTTATAGAGCATAGCCAGCGATATATTTTTGCGAAAAAGTAAAAATCATACCAGGATCAACACCTAAAACATCTTTCAGGTCGATATTGAAATCTCCACCTGTCAGCCAGCTATATAACATGGTCATCCTGATGTTTAGAATATCTTTTTGACTGAACAAGCACATGCTTTCCCCATCATAAGACTGGAGGATCTGTAGCATGAAGAACCCGCAATCATGGCTGCAAAAAAAAACAAACAAAGAATAAGAATAAAAAGAAAACAATTGTATTAGTTAAAAAAAAAACCTGTAGTCAATGTATACAGAATAAAGAGCAAAACAAGAGAAAGGGAAAAAAACGCTTACGCAGTTGCCTGTCTTGGAGAATTAACATAGTGAAGCTTGAAGTGGTCGATGGATTTTGGATGAAAATGATCACCCTTTGAATTCCCTGCTAACGACCATAACTTCTTGATACAAGATGCCATTGTATGTAACGACTTCTTACCATCCGGATCATTTATATCGCGTAACGAATCAAGCAATTCAAAACGCTCTTTCTCAAGGTTCAAAGCAACAACACGAAGTGACCGAGGAACGTGTGGTGCACATGGATCGGGAGGATCAAAGGTACCAAAAAGAATCTGCCATTAAAATGATAAAAATAAAAAAGGACAGGTTAGAAGTATGAAAGGTAGACTATTTCCTCAAATAAGAAATCACATTTAACTTTACTACTCGAGTTATTTTAGTAACATGTACAACGGGGAGGGAAAAAAAGGTAGGAAGTCCACATGCCATAATTAGTGAAGTTCGGATGTATAGAAAAGAAGAAAAAAGACAACGAGTCGGTACCACTTTCTTGTGGTCCAAACGTTCCGGAGCATCGACGCTGAAAATATTACGAACAAGCCGAGAACTCAGATTTCTTTCAAATATCTGCCTCTGCAAACATGACAATGAAACACAAAGAAGGTTAAAACATAAAGGAGGAAAAAAATAAGCACCTACATTAACAAAAAAAACTAAAAAATGATAAAAAGAACGGAGAAATAACTTACAGAACAATTGTATGGCACCACCATTTTATCGGAATTCTTGTACTTCTGACCAAGCAAGTATGTTCCAACAGAAATAGTTAGAGAACAAAGAAAACCGTTGGGTTTAAAAGCTTCAGCAATTTGTCCGATCGTGCAATCACATTGATCATTCCTGAAAAGGGTCTTCTTACTGCAGAAAAAAACACAAAAATTAGAGGACAAAACAAAAATTTAATAAAAAATAAAAAACAAAACAAAAAAAAAAGAAAAAAGCCTAAAAAACAGATAGAACCTTCTTATGGGATCTTTCCTCAACTTGCAAACGCTTTCATATACTTCTTTGATTTTAATCATCATAGGTTGAAGAGACAATGGAGGCGTCGAACATAAACTCGAGTCTGCAAAAAATAAGGAAATACAGACAAAATGTAAGAACAAAAAGGAAGTTCAGATGATGATATTCCAGAAGTTCACATATTCAAGAACGTGGTGCGAAAGCTGGAATGTCCGGAAGACCCACGAGTTCATCAATGAAGGCTACCATCAAAAAAATACACACACACGATATCACTCCCCCCGGTCGGTCATATACATGCAGAAAATGAAAACTACGACATGAACTCATGCCGCATTACATAGCATTAGAAAGTGTCTTACATGGAACATGATGCCAAACAGCGAAAAACAAAATACATATACAAAAGCACCCCACCACACCCCTCCCCCCATAAAAAACCAAAAAAAAAGGGAAAAAGGTTTTAGATAGAGATATATGAGGAGTAAACATAAAGAATAAAAAGGCGGGCTAGCATTAGGGGAGGTGTGTGGGGTAGGAGAACTGTATGTTCCCCATTCGAGATATCCTTGCCTAAGTCTTGCGGGGATTCTTCAATAGAAGCGCTCAAGTCATCCGTTGATTCTTCAAAAAATGAGCTCGATTGCTCAATCGAATCGGAGGCATCGCGTCCATGGTTATCTCCAGCTCGAAACTCATTATTGTCATCATCATCGGCACCGGTCTTGCGCTCTATATTGGCTTCGGTACCGGCAGTTCTCCCCGTGCAGCGGCAACACCTACTTCCTCACGACCATGCGCAACAACGAGACTTACAATCCATAGCAGCTGGTAATACACCAACATCATCAGCAGCCTCAGCACATGTTTCGGAAACAACTGCACCAATGCCAGGTAGTTGGGCAGCATCCTTCGCATCATTTCCATCCTGACATGTTACAAGATCTTCAGGAATTGAGAAACCTTTTCCAGTAACTGCACAATCTTCAGCATGGTGTTCAGCATCTTTGTCTCCATCAGAATGTGCAACTATCTCGGGAAATAAATTCCCCTTTCCAACGAGTCTAACTCGGAATAATGATCGGCAACTTTGTCACAGGCACCACCAGAATTACCATCACTGTCATCTAAAGGAGGAGTTATAGGGGTTGCCGGATGGACAAAGTTATGCTTGACATAATAACGATCAACAGATGAATTGTCATCACTGTCATCTGGAAGACCATCCTTCTCAACACACTTTTCATTTACCTACCAAACAAAAAAAAAACAGAAGTTCAGATGTAGAAGATGGAGTAGTTCATATAAACAAACAAAAAACAAAACAAAAGCCCAACTATAAAAAAAATAAAAAAATAAATTGCAAAACACAAAAAAAAATACCTCAGCTAAAGGAGGTGATTTATCAAAAACTGCATCTTCAACATGATCACCAGCAAAAGGCTGGAGGACATTGAGGGGTTGGCGGACGAACAAACCCATCATTCACAGGTGCATGATCACCATCTCCTGAATTCTGAGGTGCATTTTCCTCAGCAATCCTAGCATCTTCCTGCAAAAAATAAGAGGATAACAAAAAAGAAAAGGTAAGGAAGTTCACATGAAAAAACACAGAAGTTCACATATGTGTAATAACACAAAACAAGAGATAAAAAAGGAAGTTCACATAAAAAGGGATGGACATAAGTTCAAGAATGACTAATTATACCTCAGCTTCAGCAGCTGACTGACCAAGTCCTGCATCAACATCTTCAACAGAAGAAGAAATATTCTTCTGAACATTACTTTCAACACTATTATTGCCTGATACATTTGCACGGCTCTCAAACTGCTTGCACAAAGAGTCCTGATTCATACCAAAATCAAGAAAACCTGTGCGCATTAGAGACAAAGCCCCCCTCAAGCTATCAAGGAGCGATGTTTCACGCTTTGACTGCTCATCCAGTGCTTCAACACTGGGGAAATTACCATCAGCAAGCCGACCTTGAAATTGTTTCAGACGATCAGCTGTAGTCGGAATCGTACGAGAGAGATACTCAACTTTCTGCAACAGTGATCCAATCGATCAATAACACCGGCAGAAGGCATCCCGGCACTAGTTGAAGCGGATCGGTGATTGTCTTTCGTGTTGACATTAGCAATTTGCAAAATTGGAATCTCGCAATGACCTCCGGCGGGATGTTCATTGGCATTACCGACATCGGGCTCACTACAATGGGTGCCCTCATTAAGATTAACAATTAAATCTTCAACACGATACCGATATGAATAAGCAATTTGGTTGCGGCCTTTCCACTGCATTGTAATACAGGAGTTCACTTAGCAGATAATATGAAGTTCAGATGATACATAAAAAGTAAAAAATATATACAAAACTATGTAAGTTCACTTGGATATAAAAAGTAAACCTGATATGCCACATAAAACATTAAAAAAAAGACATAAGGAAGTTCACTTGCGACGTAGTATGAAGATCAGATGCCACATAAAAAAAGGGTTACAGTTTGAAAAAACTAACCACAATTCTGCCAAACTTGTACTTCATCAACTCTGGTCCACCATTCTTTTGAATGTCCATTTTGTAAATAGCCTTCGGAGGTTTCTCATGCGAGAAAGTTTGCGCGAGGAGTTCGAGTATGCATGACAGAATGTGGTGGTAGAAAGATCTTGTCAAGATACATAACGAGTGGGGATAACGGCACACCCTTCTAACCCGACTCGAGGGATATCGGGGTCTTGATATTTAGTAGCAGCTCGTTTCAACTCATCAACAACAAGCTGGCAATAATCCATCTTTGCCATCTTATCATAATCCATGTTCACAAGCATTGCGGCTTCCCTACAGACACGGGTAGCTGAACCGGGACATATGAGCTTGCTAAAAAGAATGGCAAAGAAGACCTTAACGACCAAATCTTCCTTCTCGGGGTCTTCAACAAGATCGAGATAACAATTGACGCGGATCTTTAGGCTCAATACTAGCATTGCTTTCGAACCCAAACTCTTGTTTCAAAAGAGCCAATGACTCGTCATGTCCAGATTCACGGGCGGTATAGGAGTATCGCCTCCTATAGGAAAACCAAACACCCGATGAACGAGTGTCTCTATTAACCTCTAGAACTCGCCGGATCCACAAGCCAACTTCATGGTAGAAGTGTCAATAGTCTTCATCAAATAACACATGAGAACACGTGATATGTTACCCTCCGGGACCCATTGAAAAACACAGCCAAAACCAGCTTGCTCAACCTTCAATACGTGTTGCTTGTTTTAACATTGCTTGCAGACGAACGAACTTCACCGAGAGAACAACGAATAGTTTGTCTGAAAACGTGTCTTCTCACCATCAAGATCTTCATCTGCCTTCCTCTTCCTAGCCATGGTTTTCTTTGTCGGCCTTTTCGAACTTTCTTGAATCACCTTCCAAAACAACGGGTTTAGAAGGACCTGGCTTCCTACCAACTTTCTTCCCTGGTATAGAAAAAAGCATAAAAAAACAAACATTTAAAAACCACAAAAAAATTAATGAGAAGAGGAAGTTCACACCAACATGAACACAGAAGTTCACACTACACTAACCTTGGCGGGAGCTTCAAAGTCCGATTCATCGCTAACCAATTACGTACGACTCTTCTTAGCATTGCACTACATAAAATGAGATGCATAAAAAGGGAAGAGTTCAGATTCAATAAACAAAGAAGTTCACAGTGGAAGAATTATGTAAAAATGAACAAACAAACATAACCTTGCCAGCAGCAACACCATCTTCAGTGGAATCTGGGACATATGTCTCATCGACATCAATCTTACGTTTACGGTGACCCAGACGTGATTTCCCAGGAGATGAAACTCGTTCCGAAGCAACAGTGGACTGGACGATAGCGACAACACGAGGGCTGCGCCGCACGAGATTTGTAGCACGGACGGAAGCGACAGATTTTTTTAAAAAAATAGAGAAGTTCACAATGGTACACATATGTAAAAGTGAACAAAAAGGAATTTAACAGAATAAACAAATAAGAACATAAAAGAAATAACCTTGTCGGCGAGCAACATCTTCTTGAGTGGCACCCGGGGCGTATGTCTGCTGCAAAGGATCTACGGCACTGGGCAGCGACGACGCAGCAGCAGCTTTCCCCGAGAGGTGAATTCTCTTTTATCTTCCCGCAAACAACCCTTTCTTTCCTCACTTTAGGAGGAATAATTTCAACGAAGCACATTCATCATGTGTGCTTTCAGCAGCCTCGCCGTCACGTGGAACATCATTGACAACGGCATTACCCTTAGCGAGACTTTGCTTTCGCGGGGTATTTCCGGTAATATGTAGTCAATTTCTCCTGGTGCTTGAGCTAATTTAGCAGACTTGTCTCTCCTTTTCCTTCGCAAGCTTGTTCTTCAACCATATAATCCTGAGTAACTATTTGAGTACCGACCACGGATCGAGATTGGGTTTCTTCCATCACGGGTGTAGCTTCAACTGGTTCGGATTCAAGAACTTGCCGCGAGAGGAGTATAATCAAAAACGGGGCTGCCCATGTTACCCTTCTCAACGGCGGGAGTCTGTCAAATGCGGGGGATCTAAGAAACGCGGTAAGCTCGTCGACAGAATATGCAGCAAAATCCTGGTTCAGCAAATCCAGAGATTCTCTTATAGTCTTGTCAGCTGCATAACACAAACAAAAAACACAAAAAAAGAGTAAAAATGTAATCAAGAAAGCTTGTATGGATTGCAGGAAAAGGAAGTTCACTAGAAAATGTTAGTGAGGTTCACATATGTATGTTCCTAACCTGACTCATCGGCATCATCTGTCATATTAGAAGATAAATTCCCCAAACCAGAAAACACAGCATCACGAGAATCATCAACATGATCAAACACCTTCCCTAAAAAATACAAAAAACAAAAAAATTCAATGTCGAAACATAGGAAAAAAATTCATGTTCAGACTTATACTTCCTATGTGCAGCAAAATGTTAATTTCATGATTCACTTTTTAAAAAAAACAGCCTGTACATGAAAATAAACATTATACATAGGAAGAATGAACATAATTAATACAGTGAGTTCAATTAAATGACAAGTAGTTCATAACATGTGCTATACAGAAACAAAGATAAATAGATAGAACCCTAAATGGTGACCACGGGGAATTATAACACAGAAAAAAAGCCTACATAAAAGCAAACCCTAGAACAAAAAATAAATGGGCCCGTCATAGGACAGAACAAAAACATGGATATTTCATTTTTGACAACGCAAGAATAAAGCATGAATTTATGGGTAGTAAAAATACAAATCCGAAAAACAAACCTCCACCTCCAGTCGAAGCATCCTTATCCATCACTCACAGAGAAATAAAAAGAGGAACGGACTCCCAAACCAAAAATTGAAGCCGACCAGCCCGTCCGGGACGAACTAGAACCACCGTGAAGAAGAATCAGAGTAGCGCCGGAGTTCCAACCGCCGGCCGAACGGGGAAATATCGCCGGCAAACACCGAAGACGGCGAGGACGAGCAAACTGCAGCGAACCTAGGGTTTAGACCAAAGGGGAAATGGTGGATTTCGAGTAGAACGAAGGAATAACAACGGGGACGGGGGATAGCAAACGATGCGGGGGCAGCGAGTTACCTAGAGCGCCGCCGCCATTGCGAGAGAGGATGTAGCAGTTTCGGGATGTCCGCCTGCGAGTGGGGGAAGTGGGGAGTGCGAAGGAGAAGGCGCAGACAAGAGGAGTAAAAAGAGGAGTTGCGAAATAACTGCACCAAATTTATATTAAAAAAAAAGAGGCAACAATAAAAAAAACACTGAAACGTTACCTTTGTCAGTAAGATAGAAACAAACAGGAAGTTCACATTTAACTGCGACTGCGATTCACTTTGTCTAAAAAAAAAGAAACAATATAGGATGGGAGGGTCACACCCGCACTGTCCCCACAACCATTACGAAGTTCACTTGAAAAACACGTCAGGGGTTCACTCATCTTGAAAAAAGGTATTTGGGTATGTTTTAAAAACATTAATTGATTTCCTAATATAGCGGGTAGGAGTTCCCCACCACAATTACGAAGTGCACTTCTGTAAACGCAAGGAGTTCACTAATCTTAAAAAAGGTATTACACTCTATTTTAAACATTTATTAAAAAACCTTTTATTCATTTCCTAGTATGGGGGGGGGTCCCCCCCAACCCCCCATTTAATGGTACAAGAATAAAAAAAATTAACACTGATTAATTTATACATGTAGTTAAAGAAAAAGAATACCGAAGTAAGCGACGAGCAGTTCACGTAATAAAGTAACGACAGTTCATTTTCAGATAAAAAAAGATAAAAACATGCGTATGAATGGAAAAACAATAATACAACAAAATTGGATAGTACATTAAAGGGAAGTTCACAACTTACAAACAGAGAGATACATACATGCTCGATGTGGATTTACATGTGAAATAGAGGCCACAACTTATCTGAAATATGAAAATCAAACATGCAATTGACAAAGTTCATGCATTCCGGTAGTTCACATCATAAAATTAAAGAAGTTCATTTGTTATAACACCAACAAACATGCACTGCTGGTAATGAAAAACGGAGCGAGAGACTTGTAAGCTACGAAAAAACCCACGAGATAACAAGCATTATCCGGATTACGTTACTACATCAAAGTGTAAGCATGAACACCACCGCGTCATCACTGCATCAACTGAGGAAAACATAACTACACAAGCATAGGCAAATACCGAACTAAGCAAAAGAACATATATCTGTGAAAACAAAATTCGTGGATAAGGATCAAAGCAAACCTATAAAAACAAAAATCCTACAGGGGAGAGAGACCCAATACCATTACCGAAGACAAACAAAGCGCGAGAATATAATGGCGGAGCCATCAACCTCGAGGATTTCACGTAGAAGAACGCCGAAGCTGTGCGACGGCCATCAGAAAAAACAAATCTGCAGATCAAGATAAAAAAGATAAGAGCAATGTCCGGATAGCATAGAAGAAACTATGCCGCAGACATCGACGATCTGCGATGCACCAGTGGAGAACAAATTCGTCGATGGAGCGTCGGACACGAGCACGGAGATGAGCCGCCACCATCGCCGAAGTTCTAAGAAACGCATTGAGCAAAAGGGAGGAGCTCGCGAGCGAGCAAGGGAGGAAATCGCCAGGGAGGAGCTCGGGAGCGAGCAGGGAGGAAAACGCCAGGGAAGAGCTCGGGAGCGAGCAGGGAGGAAATCGCCATGGAAGAGCTTGGGAGCGAGCAGGGAGGGGTGGGGAGCGAGCACGGAGGAGGTGGGTAGCGAGCGGGAGGTGGGACACGTAACGGTTCGCTGTCTCGTAGGAAGTTCACACGCGCGCAGGAGCGAGACGCGAGCGGGACGTGGGACGCGAAAATATGAAGACTCACGGGAAGTTCGCATGCGATAAGTTAGGAAGTTCAGAAAGGGTTCGAGAATAGTTATTCTCGAACCGGTTCGAGAATAGCAGACCTATATATATATATATATATATATCTCCAAAATAGTGGGCTACCCAGGTGGCTAGCTATGCATATGCATCCATCCATTAGATCCCGTATAGAGAGGATGAAAATGCCTCGCGAGAGTACCAGATACTAACGGAAATAGCTTACGCCGTTACGGCTAGCATCGACTCATTAAACGTGAAACCTCAGCCCCCACCCGTCCACTTTTCCCCTCCCCATCTCATCCACTTTTCCCCACCGCCGCGCGAGGCTGCAACCTCCGGCCATCTCCTTCCCCCGGCGGCTGGCCGCATACATGCGTCGCTTCCTACCTCCGCAGCAGCACAGCTTCTCAACCGCCGCAGCGGACGCTAAGTTCCCGTCGATGCGACAGAGGCAGGATCATGTGGCGGCGCGGGAGCATGGGCGGTGAAGGATGGAACAGTGCGAGATGCTGGGGGAGCGGGGCGAGTTAACGGCAGCGGCATGGCGGGGGTGTGTTGAGGTACGCAGCAGAGAGAATCGTGAGGGCCAACATCGACATCGAGTTCGGTGTTGTTTTTTGTCGATCTAGATTTTGTTTCTCCTCTTTATTTTCCCATGGATTTGCTTCTCTATTTGTGGGAATCAGGCCCATATTGATTCGGCTCAGATGCGTGTAATCTCCACTCTCTCTATTCCCGATTTCTTGTTACCATTGAGAAGTCTCTGGGTTCTGCAGTCAACTGATTTCTAATTCGCTATCATTCGATTTTCCCCCTGTTGATTAGGCAACGACCACAAGCCCCGTGATGGATTTTGTATTTTCATTGACCTGCACGTATTACAGATTGGATTTCATTCTGGGCAGTTTCGCTCCCAAATCTTTTCGCACTGATGTAGTATGAGCTGATATGGAAAGTGCATGGCATCCAAAATTTATGGCATTAGGGATGAACTAAGTTAGTCGATGGATTTTACTTGCGTTTTTCTGTCAGTTCTTTATATAGCACAAATTACAGCCTATTACACTAATATTTACATAATCGGGAACATGTAATTCTAGGCAAACAACATTTTAATTTCACTTTTCCAAATCATGTAAACTAGATATTTTTTCTACGAGTTGTATATCTACCAAGTGAAATGTATTTTCGTTAATGTATTTTTGTACTGCTTTTTATCTAGCATATTACATACCATTGCACTAGTTTTTACATGATGTGGAATATGTAATTTTAGGCAAAGGATACTGTAATTTGCTTTTGAAATTATGTTGTTGATACTTTCCTTCTATACTTTATAAAGTTCTCTATTTACGAATTTACAATCCAGTACACTAATGTTTACATGACCTGAACTATGTAATTTTGTGCAAAGAAAACTGCAATTTCGGTCCATTTAAAATATCAGGCCATAAGACCCGCACTCCTTTCAGGACCCCTAATGGATTAGCAAGCAGCTGGCTTCCATTTTTTTTCTTCCAAATCATTGTCTAGGCGAGCTCAGGAACATCTGAAAATATGTGATTCCCTCATCATCAACAATGTGCACCCGACAAGTTTGATTTCAACAAGTTTCAGTTTTGCAAGTTCTCAAGTTTCAGTTCTGCAAGTTCTGATTCTCTTTGGTACTGCATTTTATCTATGTTTGCATTTCTGTTCTGGGATTCAAGAAAGTAAGCGCGTCTTTTGCTGCAGGGAGTGATGCTGTTCGTGGAGCTGGCGTCGGCGGTGGTGTGCTCACTGGACCGACTCGCTGGAGGGTGGGTCCTTCACCGCGTACCGTGGACACACCATCGAGGTGGCCGTGGTGACGACCATAGGGAACACGGGCGGCCACGGCGTGGGATCGGCCTGGTGATGTGACCGACAACATTGCTTATACAAGCACAAACCAATGAAACTTTTTTCTACGGCTGGTGGAAAACGTTTGGCTACTAGTTGGTTTCTTATTCGTTCATATCTTGACACCGTCCAAGGAATGAGGTTGAAGAGTGCCAAAATTCTCACAGCAAAAAAGTACCAAACACTATTTTTTTTGTTTCATCTTGTTAGTTTTCCACATGCCTAGTTGAAGATTGCTGGACACACTCTGCACAGCAGGTGCCACGCCTGGATCACTCTACACATGCCTGTTCAAAATTGACAATGCCCGATTGAGCAGTAATTTCGGTTGAAATTTCCATTGTATATATGCCTAGATGATTGAGCAGTAATTTTGGTTGTAATTTATGCCTGGATCACTATCTTGCATATTTCATTGCTCTAACGAAATATAGTGAGCAGCAACTTGCTAACGGATACAAACTGCACCCGCTGCTACTGTCAAAGGCATGCAAATGCCAGCTCTTTCCATCCTAGACATGGCAAAACGAACCACAGTGATAACGGTAGTTTCAAATGTTGTTCCGACGGTCAAATGAACGTCCAGCATAACTGTAATCTTGAACAAAGTTTCGAGTGTATTGCCATTTATGTTGCAATTACATTTTGTACTTGGAAAAATGTACCATAATATATTTGGTTTTGAATGACCTATCGTCTGTACGAACTCTCCGACAACGTAGAAACAAATGTACAAATTATGTGTATTATCAAACGTATATTATTGTGTACTACACTGTGTACTACACTGTGTACTACAGTTGAAGTTGCATTTCACTTTTTGGCTCAGATTCTATACTGCCACCAATTCGGCCAGCACGCTAACGGACGTAGACGCCCACTCATATTTCCGTTAGCTCATTCCACTAATAGACATAGGAATCTTCATCCCTTCATTTTCTTGCACACTATATCCAATGGTCAATGGTGGGTGCATAGCTAGCCACCATGGTAGCAAATCCGCATCGCGACGCGGATTTGCTACCATGGTGGCTAGCTATGCACCCACCATTGACCATTGGATATAGTGTGCAAGAAAATGAAGGGATGAAGATTCCTATGTCTATCAGTGAATGAGCTAACGGAAATATGAGTGGGCGTCAACAGCCGTTAGCGTGCTGGCCAAATTGGTGGCTGTATTCTACCCTGTAGAATCTGAGCAAATAATTGAAATGCAACTTCAACTGTAGTACACAATAATATACGTTTGATAATACACATGATTTCTACATTTGTTTCTACGCTGTCACAGAGTTCGTACAGACGATAGGTCATTCAAAAGCAAATATATTGTGGTGCATTTTTTTAAGTACAAATGTAATTGCAACACAAATGGTAATACACTCGAAACTTCGTTTAAGATTACAGTTATGCTGGACGTTCCATTTGACCGTCAAAATTGCATTTGAAACTACCGTTATCACTGTGGTTTTTACCATGTCTAGGATGGAAAAAGCTGGCATTTGCATGCCTTTGACAGTAGCTGCAGGTGCAGTTTGTATCCGTTAGCAAGTTGCTGCTTACTATATTTGGTTGGAGCAATGAAATATGCAAGACAGTGATCCAAGCATATGCACAATGAAAATTACAACCAAAATTACTGCTCAATCATCTAGGCATATGTGCAATGAAAATTACAACCGAAATTACTGCTCAGTCGGACATTGCTAATTTTGAACAAGCATGTGTAGAGTGATCCATGCGTGGCACCTGCTGTGCAGAGTGTGTCCAGCAATCTTCAACTAGGCATGTGGAAAACTTACAAGATGGAACCAAAAAAATACAGTGATTGGTACTTTTTTGCTGTGAGAATTTTGGCAGTCTTCAACCTCATTCCGACGGTGCCAAGATATGAACGAATGATAAACCAACTAGTAGGAAAACGTTTTCCACCAGCCGTAGAAAAAAGTTTCATTGGTTTGTGCTTGTATAAGCAATGTTGTCGGTCAGATCACCAGGCCGATCCCACGCCGCGGCCGCCAGCGTTCCCTATAGTCGTCAGCACGGCCGCCCCGATGGTGTGTCCACGGTACGCAGTGAAGGACCCATCCTCCAGCGAGTCGGTCCAGTGAGCACACCACCGCCGGCACCAGCTCCACGAACGGCCTCACTCCCTGCAGCAAAAGACGCGCTTACTTTCTTGAATCCCAGAACAGAAATGCAAACGTAGATAAAATGCAGTACCAACGAGAATCAGAAGAGAATCAGAACTTGCAGACTGAAACTTGAGAACTTGCAAAACTGAAACTTGTTGAAATCAAACTTGTTGGGTGCACATTGTTGATGATGAGGGAATCACATATTTTCAGATGTTCCTGAGCTCGCCTAGACAATGATTTGGAAGAATAAAAATGGAAGCCAGCTGCTTGCTAATCCATTAGGGGTGCACAAAGGAGTGCAGGTCTTATGGCCTGATATTTTAAATGGACCAAAATTGCAGTTTTCTTTGCACAAAATTATATAGTTCAGGTCATGTAAACATTAGTGTACTGGATTGTAAGTTCGTAAAAAAAGAAATTTATAAAGTATAGAAGGAAAGTATCAACAACATAATTTCAGAAGCAAATTACAGTATCCTTTGCCTAAAATTACATATTCCATACCATGTAAAAACTAGTGCAATGGTATGTAATATGCTAGATAAAAAGCAGTACAAAAATACATTAACGAAAATACATTTCACTTGGTAGATATACAACTTGTAGAAAAAATATCTAGTTTACATGATTTGGAAAAGTGAAATTAAAATGTTGTTTGCCTAGAATTAGATGTTCCCGATTATGTAAAGAACTGACAGAAAACACAAGTAAAATCCATCGACTAACTTAGTTCATCCCTAATGCCATAAATTTTGGTTGCACTTTCCATATCACCTCATACTACATCAGTGCGAAAAGATTTGGGAGCGAAACTGCCGGGAATGAAATCCAATCCGTAATATGTGCACGTCAACGAAAATACAAAATCCATCACGGGGGCTTGTGGTCGTTGTCCAAAAGAGAACGTCAGACAAATACGTTGTCCTTGGAAATTCCAAGGACAATACAGTGCACTTCATCTAAATCGAGAACACATTCGCACAAGAAATCCCAAGAGAATAACAACTTGGATCTGGATTGGGAACACGCTAGGTATAGCAAATCAACATGGACCTGGTTCCCCCAAAAAGTGAATCAAAACTAGATCGAATAAAAATAATGAGAAGAAACAAAACCAGATCGAGAAACGGGCCAAAACCAAACAGCTGCCCATGCCCATGGCCGGGGGAATCTTCACTATCAGAATGGGGATCCTGCGTGGAGACTCCATAGCAGCACGCGAGGGATGAGCTTCGGCTTTGGCTCCCTCTCCTTCTCCGGTTGGGCAGCGGCGGAGGTGCTGGCCCCGGTCCCCCGTCGCCCCCCGCACTCTGGAGCTGCTAGCCCACACCTCCGTCCGGATCGTCCCCACCCGCCCTTCGCCCGCAATCTAGCTCTCCGGTGCGATGCCGCTGCGGGGGGAAGATGCAGCCTCGCGCTGTGGTGGACGGGGTGGGTAGGGGAAAGGTGTACAGGTGGGGTTGAGGACGCGGTGAAGAGTGCGGCCTTTGCATTTTTCTACTCTCGCTCTAATGTTGTGGTGTGACAGCCTGTTGGGTGGTGCTCTCGATGAAACGGCGTGAATGGGATCCGTTAGAAATCGGTGCTCTGGCAAAAGGATTACATGGTGTGTATAGCAAATCGGATGGCTCTAAGGGTATGCGTAGCTAGCCATATGGGTAGCCCACTATTTTGCATATATATATATATATATATATATATATATATATATACAGAGAGAGAGAGAGAGAGAGAGAGAGAGAGAGCCAACCTTTGTCCATTCTGATTTGATTAGCCTTTGCGAAAACGATACAAGGAAGGTCTACAGTCTGATACCTTTGTAACTCACCAATTATTTGGTAGATCGATTGGTGTGGAATCAAGAAACAATTGGGAATTTTCAGAATTGAGGAACCATGAAGAAGGAAAACCCTGTGCTACGCTAGAGTTTGATTGATTCTCCTGTGTTAGTTCTCATTCATGCCAGACTCGGTTTATAAACCTTTCAAGAGCTGAAAGTCTACAGCAACACGATTACTATAACTAAAACACTATTTCAACAGTAAAAAACTAAATCTAAAAACGATATGGGAGGCACATTTTTGCCGGGAATCGCTATTCCTTATTAGGCTCTGATCTAGACCGTCAATCTTCACTTATGAACTCATCGTCCTCCTCCGTCAATCAATAACTGTTGAAACAGTATGCAGCGAAGACGAACACTTGAACAATATAACTTCAGAGTATCAGGCCGCAATGCCTGACAAGGTGGGAGAGACGAGAGAGCTATCTCGTTGCGGCGTCTTTCATAAAGTTGTATAAACCATTTTGTTTATTGAGCAAGGTTTAAGGAAAATAGATGTGCTTCTTTCTGTGATGATGTACTCCATCTTTCTCTTAATATAAGATGCTAATAACAACCAATTATAGTTTGGCACGGAGGGAGTACTAATCTTTATTTTAAGGAAGATATAGTATTTTTTTTGTTAGGTGCACTTACATCTCTCCACCTAGATATTTAACAATCTAAAAATGGATCTCAATACATGCAAGTACACCAACATAGTGAGTGATATATATTAATCATTATCTATAGTTTATTTTTACATAAGGAGATTCAGCGAAATGAATGCTTTTATTACAAGAAAATATAATTAAATTTTGCAAAATATTTCCACGTAATATGATTTAAATTTAAGGAAAATGCTATTAGTGATGATGAATGTATGAATTCTTACATAGAATATTATTTGTTAGTATTTAATGACACATCATAAGTGACTAACTACGTTGTATGTATAATAAAAAATATACTCGTTAAAACTTATATTGACAAAATAAGTTACAAATAAGTAAAAAAGTTTACTATAAATATAAACAAGACATAGATAATCTATATTAGGAAATGGAACTCAAAGATTTCATACTGATGCCCTTACATAAAGCTGCTGCACTTTTTTATTAACATTTGATATCTAAAATAGTTTAAAATATTCAAAATATGATATGCATGAGAAATTAATTTTGTTGATCATAAATATTGACAATTAACTCAGAATAAGAGAATGTATATCAACCCAATTCAATGGATAAATTAAATGAATAATTGATAAATATATTTATTTTAAATGGAAAAATCAATGAATCATTTGTTTCCAAAGTTTGAAAGAAACATTCACGATTCATATTTAATTTATTCTGTATAAATTATGGAAAAATATAGATTATGGATTTTACTCCCACTTTAGGTATTGTAATTGATGTATACTAAACCGATTCTCGTCTCATCTGCAATCAAATATAAATACACTACTAAATTCCATAGACCATCTTAATATTGTCATTCATTTCATCACTACAAAAAGCATTCTAATTGGTATTTCCATTGTACATTAACTTTGTTGGTTCAGATATAGAAGTGTTAAAATACATATTACCAGCCATTCTCTAACATGTCAGACTTTCGGGTGTACTGGTGGGCTCATCAATTTAATAGGGTATCAAAGTTAGGAGGTCTCATGTTCAAATCTTGGCTAACAATGCACTTTTTTTTATTAGCTTATGGTCTTTTTGTTTATCCAGCCTAGTCCTTTTCAACAATTTGCGCTTTTGAATAAATTAGATTTATATTTTAACAAAAGGGGATTGTGATATGGGAATTTAGGGACATTCGCCATCCATTAACATGGACTTTTTTTTTTTGCTCCATTTAATTATGTGTGTTATTCTCTTTATATGTGTCAGCCACTTAGGGTAAGCACGAACATGATCCACTTATATAACTAGTAGAAGGAAAATGAAAGCTAGCTACCTACAGAAAATAATTACAATGTTAAGAAGTAGGGCTGGAAACCAGTAGTGGATAAACCCAATTATCGAACATTGTTATTTGTAAAAGTGAAAATGATATGGAAATATCAAATCCAGATGAAAATAGTAATATATGGGGAAAATCCAAATTTTTATTGCCAATGTGCTACTACATCTGTTCATTATAGACGTCTTATATTTGTCAAAATTTGAACGTATATAGACACAAACTAGTGTATATGTACATTCAAATTCAGAAAAATCTTAAACATCTATTTATGGATGGACAGGGTATTAAATTTTAGAAATGTGGATATGGAAATGAATTTACATACCAGAAAATTGTTTTAACCAATTTTCAAACAATTTTAGCGCGATATGCCATTTAGCCAACCTGATTTTTGTTAACGAAGTGGTCACTTGTGTAAAAAAATTAAGTGGCTAAATGTTCTTTTCTATGATTGAACTAGAAACTATCGTGTATTATATCACTATGTAATTAAGATAGATGTGCTATGCTAATGAGTAATTTCATGTCGCGTGTCGAGTTTACTATGGTAGTTAAACTTAGAACTTGTTCAATATTTAGTTGGATTTAATTAATACATAAATTGCTAACTAGTTCAACATTATCTTGCCTAAGCCGACCAAGCGTCTTCTCACTTTGGCATATATAAACACGACAACATAAAAATGAACTAACTACTAAAATCGATCTATGATTACCTATTGTGCTACCTTGACCTCCATGATTAACCTAATTATAACGCGACTAGAAGAACAAAAGGTAAAATGCAGTGCATGCACGGATGAATTATTAGGTACCATGCTCCTACATAGGTATAGCTTATGTTCATGACAAAAACTGAAAGGAATGTGATGTGAGAACTTATATAACTATGACATTCGCCCTCCATTAACCTTGTCACTTTTGTTTCTTTTTTTTTAAAGTTTAATATGAACTTTTTAGCATCTAATACATGTGCCAGCCAATTAGCCATGCATGACCCACTTAAGATGAAAGCTAGCATATAGTCAACGGCAAGAATCACACCAACAAAAAATTTAATTGTAGGAAAAACGGCGCCCGTCCGTTGCATCTGCAGTCCCTATTCCCTAGTATCTTTAACTTTTGTTAGGCAGAGACACAGGCATGTTGCCGACGTGGACGCCAATGTTGATAACAGTTTGTTGAATGATAGTATTTTTGTATTGTGTTGACTCCTTTTTTTATTCCTATAACAAGTCTAGCAGCAAATAAGGTACCCATCTTTATCTTTCTGCATTCCCATTTGGTGGGGGAACAAAATTTTCATTGTTTTTAAAGAGTGGACGCCAGACTCAATCAGAGCAAGAGAGATGCATTTGCATGGAATATTGTTCCAAATCCAATGGTAGATAAACTTGAGTTTGACACTAGGGCGGAATATGATAATTCAGACTTTCTCACCTGCACTTTTTCTATTTGTCAAAAAAAAATCCCATTTTCATCTATATTTCGCGACAACAAAATATTAATATACCCTCCATCTGAAAAAGATATTTTTAAATTTGGATGTATATAAACATGATTTGGTGTATAGATAAATGAACATCTCTTTTTACGGAAGGAGTAGTAAAAACAAGTTTATAGAGTTCAAAAAAAATGTTTATAGCACAAAATAAAAGTACTGGCGTTTTTTTTTAAAGCCCTTTTCTTTCATTCGTTGTTTCGGGTAATATTTCTAGACCCAACTTATGCGGCCCACTACGATTTCTAGGACACGGCGGGTCGCGGTCACGCCCAAGCTGTCTCGAAAGCGGACCGCGCGTGCTGCCCTAAACCACGGCAAGACCCACCGGCCGTCGAAGCGCCGCCGCACCCTCTGCGTCCCCATAGCCGCGCCGCCCGGCGGCACAGGTTCCAAGACGCCGACTCTCCGCCCCCGCGCGTAAGTTCCCACTCAACCTCCCTCCGTACTTCGTGCAGCATCAATCGCTACAACTTTGGGTCGATTTGGTTCATCTAGATGGATAGACTGCAGGCTTTAGTAATCACAATTCACAAGTACGGGATACGATTGTTGAAACATCTTTTCCTCTGTATGTATAATGCAACTCGTTTCTGAGCTACGGAGGAAGACTGAATTTGGTTGCAGTTTGTGGGGGCATAGCCGCATCTGTAAAATGCCACTGCCTACATTCTAATCCCCACTAGTATTTGTTATGTCTGAATTCTACTTAGTCTGTCCCCTGTAAGGGTCTGATTAGGTTCAAAATTGCCTCCAATTGCCATCAGCAGACATTGCTTTGCAGTGGCAAAGAGTTCAGCTACATGTCGTCAAGTTTGTGAACTTACCATAAAGTCGAACCCGTAGAGGTTCCTGATCTCTGCACTCAATTTTTCCTGGCAGGCGTAGCGGTGAGCAATGGACCGGACGAGCTCCGCTGCAGCGACTCCTCACCCGAGAGCGAAGGCCACCCTGGTTTTGGGAGCAGAATCCTTCGCTGTCAGCTCCGAGTCTGGTAAACTGTCGGAGCAGCTGGCGGCGATGAGGGAGAGGAGCATGGTCATCCTCAAGGACTACATCACCAGGCACAACGCCCCAAACGACGTCCCGGATGAGTCCGTCGAGGGCTTGTCTGACAACGAGGGTGAGGCGCTCGCTAAAAACCCGCCCAAGAAATTTAAGAAGCAAAAGTGATGGTCCTAATCCGTTTTATCTGTTGCAATTTGCCTTAGTCTCCTTGGGAGAACACTCTGTATTGTCCCTTGCTGAATGTTCCTTCTGACACACATTGTTAGGCGCCGTCTGCTTTGTGTAAGAAAATTTTATCTGATGATATGCGTAGGGGAAGTCTGCCCCTTTCTGTATGATTCGACTCAAATTTTAGATGTTTTGCTTTGAGAAGAATATATGACATTTAGCACAAGAGCTCTTTGCTGTCAAATGTCAATGGGCAGGAAGGTACCAACCCCTTCAAATCCAACAAGAAACAGGTCTTTTGATAGCGGTCAAAATTTCCGTTTGTGTTTTTGTGTATTTTCTGTGGATTACATGCATCCAACTGTGGAAATGTCCATTTCAAAAAAAAAAAAAAAAACTGTGGAAATGTCCCCCGGCATGTACTCTGAAATGTTTAAGCTAGAAGACTACAGAGTGATCAAATGGGTTCATGCTCGGTTCATGTTCTTTTAGATGTTGGATCGGCGAATTCTACCAGCGCGGTGTTACTGATTTCTATTGGGAAAAAGAGTGCTTCCAAATGGCGCTTGTGTAGATGACTAGGCCCTTTTGGTCATCATTCTCCAGTACATATTTGACGCAACCTGTAGACTTTAGATACAGCCCTTGATTCTTTTTTTCCCTACATATTACCATGTAGTTATGTCGTATGTGCTTTTGATGCTCAAGATCAGCTAAGTTATCTCCAATGGGTGTAGGTGTTCGTGCTGAAAGATTAAACACTCCATCGTCGTAAAAAATGTCACGGCTGGTGAAACTTTCCTCATTGCCACCATGAATCTGGGAGGGTGTGATGGGATTTTAAGAGAGACCAACCTTTCTCCATTCAGATTTGATTTTTTTTTTTCCCGAAATGGAGGCTATGCCTCAGCCTCATTCAGATTTGATTGGCCTCCGAGAAAAGGATACAACATACGAGGAAGGACTGCAGTCTGATACCTCCGTAACGCACCAATTATTTGGTAGATGGATTGGCGTGGAATCAAGAGACAATTGGGAATTTTCAGAAATGAGTAACCATATAGTACATGAAGAAGGAAAACCCTATGCTACGCTAGTCTGATTGATTCTCCTTTGTTACTTCTCATTCACCCAAACTCGGTTTGTAAACCTTTCGAGCTGAAAATCTACGATAACTACACCACTATTTCAACAGTAAAATATTAGATCTAACAACGATATAGGGGACATATTTTTGTCGGGAATCTCTATTCCTTATTAGGCACCAATCTAGACTGTGAATCTTACGAACTCATCATCCCCCTCCGTCGATCGATAACTGTTGAAACAAACATAGTACCCACCGAAGACTAAACTTGAACAATATAACATCAGAGTATTAGTCCCACAATGTCTAACACAACTGACAAGGTGGGAGAGGGTAGATAGCTATCTCGTAGCAGCATCTTACATAAAGTTGTAAAAACCATTTTATTTATCGAGGAAGGTATAAGGAAAATAGACGTGTTTCTTTCTGTGATGATCTCCCTCTGTCTCTTAATATAAGATGTTATTACTATTAATTATAGTCTATAATTGGTTGTAAACTTGGATCATTTTATATTAGATACATTCTAGATTTTTTTTGTTAGGTGCACTTACAACTCTCGACCTAGATATTTAACAATGTAAAAGTGGATCTCAATACATGCAAGTACACTAACATAACGAGTGATACATATTAATCATTATCTACACTTTATTTTTTACAATAGGAGATTCAGCGAAATGAATGTTTTTATTACAAGAAAATGTAATTAAAGTTTGCACAACTTTTTCCGTGTAATATGATTTAAATTTAAGAAAAATGCTATTAGTAACGATGAATGTAGGAATTGTTACATAGAATATTATATGTTACTATTTAATGACACATCATAAGGGACTAACTATGTTATATGTACAATAAAAATATAATCGTTAAAATTTATATTGAAAAAATAAGTTACAAATAAGTATAAAAGTTTACTATAAATAGAAACATTACATACTGAATATAATTTAAATTAGGGACGAAGCTCAAAAATGTGATGGTGAAGCATTTGCATACATGTACGTGCAAAACTCGTTCATCTAAAACAGCTCAAACTATTTAAGAAATGCATGAGGAAAACATTTTTTCATACTAAATAATGAAAATTAACTCAAAATGAGAGACATACATCTAACCAATTAAATGGAAAAATAAAAATAAATAAATGATAGATCTAATTTTTTAATGGAAAAGTCGTTGAATCATTTGTTTCCACAGTTTGAAAGAAATATTCTCAATTCATGTTTTTTTTGTATAAATTTGCTATCGGTGTAGTAGAAATTTTATTTGAAATATGGATTTTAATATATGGAAAAATATAGACTACAAATTTTACTCCCAATTTAGGTATTGTAGTTGATGTATACTAAACTGATGCACTCATGTATTCTCATCTCATGTAGAATCAAATATATATGCATTAGTAAATTATGTAGACCATATTCTCCAAGTAATAGTGTCATTCATTTCATCACTACAAAAAGCATTCTAATTTGTATTTTCATCGTACATTATCTTTGTTGGGTCATACAGCTTATACAAAAATCTGAAACTACATTACATTATTGCTTTAAACATTGTGGCATTAAAGAGGTGTAGTAGGTGAGTGTGTCGTTTTGGAGGATGGGCTTCATGCAGCTCTTCTTATGTCTTTTTTAAATCAACATTTTGAAGTTTCAAAAAATTCTGAAAAAAATATTGAATGTAGACAGTGATGACTTATGTATTCCGGACTATGTAAAAATGAAAAATTTCCAGATCAGAGGTTGTGATTTGTGAACAATGCAAAATTCAAAAAATCTTTTAGATTTATCAGTATTTATCATTTTTGTGTGGACAGAATTACAAATTATTTCACATTGAGATTTCGCAGCCCTCGTAGAATACGTCATTGCCAACATTTAGGATTATTTTCGGGGTTTTTGAAAATTCTAAATGGCAGTTTCAAAACAGAAAATAAATAGAAAAACGAGCTCTATGGAGCACGTGCTCCAAAGTGACTTTTCGTGCAGCAGTTTTACTTTTGTTCTAGCTCCGCCCCTCCTCTGGAGTCATGGCCTTTTAGGGTGTGCAAATGTACAAACATGTCCACGCACTATAAAGGCGACACAATCGCCCCGGTAGAAGTGTGTAATATCTTGGACTCGATCTCCATTACAGCGGAGACATTTCATGTACTATTATTATTGTTGAGATTTTCTCTTCTTTTATTTTTGGAGCACAAAAGTTTCCTTTCTCTTTTTTGGGTTTCTATATTTTTCTAATTATAGTTGCCAAAGTAATATACACATAGATCCATTTGGCATAACTTGCAAGATTGCACAAATTCAAATTTGGGAATAGCATACTTCTTGCTCTGAGATACCTAAAGTTAATTTTTTTTTCCACTTGAAATACAACAAGCAGCGTCTTGATGTAAATAAAAAAATTCCATTTCATGCAACATTGCGTTTCAGTGCATTTTACATCTCTGTACACTACACACATCTAGTTATGCTAAAATGCTTTGAACATTAAATATTTATTTTCTTAGGTTCCTTAAACATAGAAAAGAGTGCTAAACTATGATTTCCAAGTCTTGTCAAAAATCCTGAAGCTTCTCCCTCGTGGCCTCTTTGGTGTGTAGTCCTAATCTCTCGTTGAACATGCTGAAAATCTTGAGAACCTGTCCGTCAGTTTGGTTACTCACTTCAAGATAGCATGAGTCTAGATACATTCAGGCAAAACATATCATATCCTGAGCAGCATTTTTTGTATTTTCCATTCGCGTTAATCAGAAAATTGCGCAACACCATCACTATCTTGGCCATCACTTGTCAGTGTAACACGACGCAGTTCATCAAGTACCTCGGTAAAATCATCTGGAGGGGGACACGAGAATTCAAGTGCCTTTCCAGAATGAGGATGCTTGAATCTGAAAAGAAACAATGACCAAAGTCGAATGCAAGAAAAATGTCCTTAAAAGGAAATGAGACAAAAAAAAATGTTAGTAAGATGCTCAAACTTGGATAATACCTACCCAAGCAATGCAGCATGGAGACATGGCCTGTCTATCTTTGATATCAGATTTGAAAGATCACCATGATATTTCGAAGGAGTTTTGGGTCTTAGAAGTGACAACGCCATGCTTTTCGTGGCTCCATATGTTTCATCACCAAGTAGGGGGTTCCCTAGATATTTTGCATGTGCTCGGATCTGAAAGCGGTAGATGCAGGTTCATTAGCAAGATAAAAGAAGTGGTTGTATCTGAGTTTCATTTCCCAACAGTGAGGTGTACACGGTGTACAATTAAAAATTTGAACTGTTGCTTAGAATGCTTTCTAAGTTGTAATTGTGATGCCCCTTCTTAGAATACGAGACTATCATGTAACGTAATCACCTGGTGAGTGCGCCCTGTCTCCAATCTCCACTCTACAAGTGCAGATCCACCACCACAAAAGACCTCTCTTACTTTATACCTGTAGAATTTCTTGAAATAACAGAGAAATAAATTTCTGGTCTTGACAAACTACCTAAGCAACCAAGCATGAAACATTTAAAGTTCCATAAACAATTATTGCAACATAAATAAGGGTGGTATTTATGTGGAGACATTCTACTCTTGTGAGCAAGATATGTATAAGTACAAGAACCAACCAAGTATCAACTTTGTAATTCTATGTCAGCACAACTAATGGTAGGCTCCAGGAGTAAGTAGTGATGTCTGAAACTGGGAGTGTTCAGGTCAAAGTAGTCAAAGGCAAGGAATTAAGTTATTTCATATTTACACTAGTCAGCATAATTATGTAAGCAACATGAACAATTTGTTCATTCGCGCGCATACAAAAATGACACAGGCTGTTTCATCTAGAAGAACTTGGCTTTAGGGACAACAGATCATTTCATCTAGAAGAACTTGGCGTTTAAACAGAAACTGCGGAGTATTTATTAGAAACGTTATTTTTAGTATATATGAGTTACCAAGCAATTTGTTTAATACAAACAGCTTTGGAGAAGCAGCATCATATATTCAACCACAAAAGAAAAGGCACAAGTCAAAAGCATGAATCACCTACTAGCAGCATCCTTTGCATATCTGTGGCCTGATCCAGGGGCAGCAACCATACGTATCCGGTTGTTTGGATCACGGGATATAGGCACTTCGATTCTCGCAGAATATGGACTAGGTAAACCACAAGTAAGACTGAGGTATACCCTGCTTATTGTATGTAGCTTGAATTGTTCTGCTAATTGGGCATGAGAATGCTCATCCTGTCAACAAGGTGATTCCAAAGTGAGTCTGTAAACTAACTTGTACAAAATAAGAGAGATCAAAGTTAATCTGGTAAATATTTGCAATTCCATCAATAGAGATCAAGTGGCAAGGGAAGATATTAGTGTTTTGTGGGATAAGACAAACTGAGCAGTACCTTAGCTACAACAAGAAGTCCGCTTGTCCCCTTATCAAGCCTATGCACAATACCAGGGCGCACAATAGCTTCACGAACCTCTGAACTTACGTCACCAATATTAAATTGGTCAACATCAAATACGTCAACATCATCGTCCGAAGATTCAGGGCACTCATCATCGATGGAGTTACGTGCTAAACAGGTAAAAGTTGAAATCTTGCAGTGGTGAAGAATAGCATTGACTAAGGTGCCATTTGCATTCCCTGGTGCTGGATGAACAACCTATAAGTAAAAACACATAGAATGCCAGAATAATTGTTGTCACTGTCAGTAGAAAACTTGAAGTAAGAGTATAAGAAACTAAATACAATTAGCATGAAAAAATATTTGGGGGAATAGGTTGTTGATAGGACAATACAACCAATATCTAAATCGAATATTGATTTAACATGCCTCAAAATCTGAATTAGAACAAGAAATGCCTCATTACACATTGAATTTACAGATAGCCAGAGACTTCTTGTCAGCTACATGTGTGGTTATCTACTGGATGTTTTTAATCATTTTGTTCAACTAGATATCCTCATTAGGCTCATATATCTCATGTAAGGTCCAGCTACGTAGAAAATAGGATGCTCAAACTAATGTACGTACATAAAACCTTACGCGGGACATCCCTAAGAACAAGGTAAATGTTACTATCCCATATCACTGCAGAAAAGATGGTGCATACCATATGAGCCGGTTTGTTAACGACAAGAACATGCTCATCCTCGTAAACGATGTCCAGTGGAATGTCCTCCGCTTCTGCCCTCAGCGGTGTCAGGTCCGACACAGTGCAGCTGACCGTGTCCCCTCCCTTCACCGTATGCGAAACCTACAAAGCATAAGAATAGTAGCAAATGAGGAGAGGCTTACTAGCATTCGGCATTTGTACCGGAACTAGCACTAATCATGAATTAAGTACATCTGCTATGAATCAGTACCATCCTATGATATCTTCAGATGTTTAGCATGAATTAAGTTGGCACTTCTTTTTGGTACAGAGGAGTTATAGTTCAAGCTAACTAACAGGTGTATATCGCTTAAGAAGGTGCCTAATTTGATTGTCGCAATGACAGAAAGATTTACAGGAAGTGGGGAAATGGCAACACCTTAGAGACGGGGCGGCCATTGACGGCGACGAGGCCGGCGCGGATGCTGGCCTGCACGCGCGCGCGGCTGACGCCCCCGCCGCCCAGCCGCGCGGAGATCCACGCGTCCACCCGCGACCTCCCCTCACCGGCCGGCACGGCCTCCTCCAGGCGCGTCCCGGCGTGGCCTCCCCTCCGGCTTGGCGGCGGCGGCGCCGGCGCAGGCTCCGCAACCACGTCTGAGTAGATGCATCTCCTACGAGAGGCCCGGAGGGAATGGATACAGTTCTTGCTGCGGCGGAGGAGGGTGGAGAGCGTGGTGGCGATGGCCGGCGGCGGAGCCGCCGTCACTGCGGCTGCCATGCTCGCTCGGGGGTTGGGTCCGTGGCGACGACTGAAGTGGAATATTTTTTATTTGGACAATTGACGACGGATGTGGATAAAGCATGGGATAACGTTTGGGTAATTTGGGCCTTTGTATGGACCCAACTTCAGTTTTGTTGTAGGTTGGGCTATATCCCTCTTTTATGATTTTCTCCCTCGTCTTATCATTTGAGATTGGGGCACGTTGTAAAAGTCTCGATTGCTTTTTGTAAAAAACAAAAATTCTTGTTTACTCTAGCCTCTCTAAAAAGACAACCGCCGCCTCTCTAAAACCTAGCTGCTCCTCCACCTCCACCTCCTATTGTTTTCCTCTCTTTTGGCCGGTCTTATCGGTGTTGGGAGGGGTGAAAATCCGAACTATGTGTGAAGTTTTTAGTTAAAGTGTTGTTTTTAATAAATTATGTTAGATTTTGGTAGCCGTTTTCTTTTTGGCACATGCCTTAATGAAGATAGCATCGTATACACTAAGTGATCTTTAGCTATTTGTTTGACGAGATCTCCTTCCCTAAATAATGGTGGTGTTGGAAGATTAAATTTTATCTAAGTTGGGCCTTCTCTTTGTTAGATTTTGTTTTGATCTTTTCTCATGGTTCAAGGGAGGACGAGTCTGCGTGCAATATTTGCCCCGGCTGGTACATCCTCGACAATGGTGATTTGTACTCTAAGCTCTCCAGCGATGTCGATCGGACTATTCAGTCTGTTTTTTCCTGACATGCTAGTGTTGGTATTCTTTACCGATGTTTTTTTTTGAAAGGAATACAGTAGGGGAAGCCCCTACCGTGATTTTGTTTTTAAATAATAAGAACCCAAATTCGCGTCTCTGGAGACTTGAACCTGGGTGGTTGGGTTGTACGTCCACTTCCCTAACCAAATGAGCTGGGCTCACTTCTTATGTTGATTGACTACTTTGATGATTGCGCGCGTGCAAGTAGCGTTGTTATTGCAGCTCAAATTAAATTTATTGAGCAACATTCGTCGGTATTCACAAGATTGTGGTTTGATATCTATGTTCAGCTACCTTCAAAAGATACAATATTGTGTTATAGAAGTAGACAAAGTTTGATCAGACCTTGAAGATTTGCTTGGTACTTACAGATTTTATTTTGTAACCCATGGATGGAGACAGCTATCTCTACAATGTACTATTTACAACCATAAACATATATAAGATGTTGATTGTAAGAAAAATCTCGTTTGCTCTAATCGCTTTTGTCTATTCTACCGAGAAATCGTATAATTTTGTCGCTAGTTTTCAACCACGGTGAAGCAGAAGCTGAAAATAGCAAAAAAAAAAAAAAATCAACGGGGGAATGACACACACAATTTGATTTTATGTACGGAAAGTGGTGGTGATGACCTGATCGTAATGTCTTTTGAGCATAGTTCTCTAAATGTCACTCCGTGAACTTGAAAATTTTGCAGTAATTCATAGATGTCCGACGGCTCGTCTTTGATATGAAGAACTTTGAATTTTTTTTTTGCGAATAAAGAACTTTGAATATTTGTCGCAGCTGATTCATTTTCAGTTTCGTGCATCGCATTCATTCACACACAAATAGTGTCAAGAATTCTTCAAGTACATGAGAATTGACAAGATGCAACAGGTCACTGTAGACGCAACATTTTTTTTTCTACATGCCCTGCCCAAACAGTTAGTTAAGTTTGGTACCTCACTCGACCAACCCAATTGAAATTACGCTCCTTCCGTCCGATGTACCTAGATGATTAAATTCACTGTGCACATGCTTAATTAATTTCATGTGAGCGACCTTCCATGTTTCATCTTCAGCATCGATCTAAAGGAAGATTGCATCGCATGTGATCTTCACACATACGTGTCCATTTCAAGCACCACTCCTCTTAATTTCATCTCACGGGTGGATGGCCGATCGGGTAGGTCACCAACTCGATCCAGGAAGCATTTATCCATGAAGCATGAAGTGCTGTATTTCCTTTGTGGAAAGCATAATACTACAGTGTGTTTGATGGAGATGCGGTTAGCTGAAGATATTTTAGCTAGCAGTTAACGGCTCTATGCGAGCAGGAAAAAATATCAAGATGATGGGCACGCATGCGATGCAGGCCCTCCTATTTATAACGGGTCGTAAAACAAGCCAAATTTATAACGGATTGGAAATGAGATGTCACACAACACATTAACACAATATATTACGATGGAGATATTTTAGGGGACCCATCAGTCTATTGCTAGAGTTAAGGTGATACGAGTGCAGACATTTGGAGCTCAAGCTCTAGTGAGCCCAAAAATTCGACAAATAATAATTTGATACTCCCTCCGATTCATATTAATTGACCTCAATATGGATGTATCTAGAACTAAAATATGTCTAGATACATCCATATTAGAGTCAATTAATATGAACCGGAGGGAGTATTACATTTAAATTAAGGATTCCAGTAATTCTGAAAAGAATTGTACATGTGTATAAATATAAGTGTAAATTAATATGTGAGCAACATTAGAAAGATAAATATGTTGATTTTAAAAGCAAAAAAAGGATATCCACTGTGTTGCTTGTATTTTTTTTTGTTTTTGCACTCATATATGAATTACTGAAGCTCGAGCTCACCTTTTCATTTCCACACGATGTTATGTTACTATCATCTACTGACCGTCGAACAGTATACGAGCATGCTCGATTATTCTGACATCAGTTTTTTTTCTGAAGGTGACCTCAGGTAGGTCACCAACTCGATCAAAGAAGCATTTATCCATGAATCATAAAGTATTTTCTTATTCTTCGTGGAAACCATGCTGCTACAGTGTTTTGATGTAGAGATATGGTTGTTGGTGTAGATATTTTTTAACTTGGAACGAAGTTTATGTGCAGAAAAGAAAACATAAGATCAGATGAATGGGCGCACCCATGCAGGCCATCCTATTTATAATGGATCTCGAATTCAATCTCGAAAAAAAACATATGGTGAAACATCTTAAATTATGGGAGAGGATGATATGATTCAAAATGGGATCTTACATATAAAAATACTTTACATCTATCTATCAATTGCTAGAGTTAAGGAAAAAAGTCTTGCATTACTATCATCTATATCGGTAGACCATATATAGATGAGACCCATGGTCAAATTATTTGATGTCATTTTTCTGAGGAAAAGATAACTAGAAGCGTCATGCGTGTTTTCTTCGATTGTGGCTGCAAGTTTGTGTGTTTTTTTCCTTTTAGGGGTGAGACATGAATGAATGAATGAATGTAGAAATTTTGCCACCTTACCAGTGACATCATCTAAATGATTTATCTTCTAAATTCGAAAATTCGAAGTGATTTATCTTTTTAATAATTTACCGCATTAATTGCTAAATTTGAAATGATTTATATCTCCTAACGAGTATATTCACGAATGACTCGGAGGAGAGAAAACATAAAGAAGTTTTTGCCCTACTTAACTCACTAATCGCCACCACGAATCTCCATTGTCTCGCCGCCCGCGCGGCCGAGAGAAAGGTTTTGTGATGTACTCATGTATGTTAGATTTTATCATGCTCTATGACCCTCACTTTCGTTCGTGATCATGCTTATATGGGTGCATTACCATGCTTGATGTATGGATGAAAGCTTCTATATATATCCCCAACTGATTTCATTTCCTCCTTGACTGTATGTCAAGATAGCTAACAAGATTATTTTCAGCCATGTTGAGGTGAGAAACTGGAGGAAACCAAATGCTAGCAACCCTGTCCTGCCAATGCCGGATTCGTGGCTCCCCCATGTTGTAAGCTCGCCTCATGGATGAGGTGGCGCGCGGCCGTAGTAGGACACCATCACTTGTAAACTCACTCCTCCGACGTCAATTCCTCGGACATGTACGCAGTTGATGACGCCGGCCACCGGCGCGAGGGCCAGCAGCAACATGCTAGCTCACCCCCAAGGCAGCATAAATTAACGTTGTAATCTTTTTCTAGGTATGATGACTGTAGGTAGAGTGTCCTGTGTATATGAAAGTTTATATATATATACAACTGTATTTTCATCAGACCGAACACAAGTATGGTATTAGTTAGCGGGTAGCAATGCTCTTAATAGTTGACCACAATTCGAGTTGTACACATAAAAGACTGGGTGAAGATGAACATGTTTGTTTTCGAACGGGGGGAGTACATTGGACAAAGCATGTACTGCCGACTGAGTTGGTCAAGCGAGGTCCCCAAACATCATTCAGGTAGGTCATACATGTAAATAAACGATGTTGTGCATCCAATATCTTGTAATGTTCACGATTTTTGACTTTGTTGTGCATGAATGTATTATTCCCTTGAAGTGTTGGTGAACTCTAAAATGAGTGGGGTACTTTGAAGTTTCAAATGTATCAAGCTATAACAATTTTTCGGGTGTTCTTTTCCAATGGAGGGCTAAGACTACAGGCTTTAGCATCCTCGCATAGTTTCTAAGTGCCAGAGGTGGAAGTCTTGGAACACTCACAACCTCTTGACAGTACCCCTTCCCTTCTCTCCGCTCGCTACAGTAACTAGACACACTTTCGAGAGATCTGGCCCGATCCCGAGCCCCTCCGGCGGCGATGCCGGCCGCAGGTGGCGGAGGAGAGGCGCCAGCTTTAGTTTGCTAGGTTTGGAGTAGTCTCCCGGCGTTTTGCCGGTTAGGTTTGGAGTAGGAGCTCTGGTTTCGTGGCCAGATCCAGAGTTGGTCGAGTGTGCGCGGCTTCCCTCTCTGCTCCGGTGGCCGGAGTCCAGGGGGCCCTCCTCGACCGTACTCATCAATAAGGCCGGTGTCATCTTCTTCAAGCTGTTCCTCATGCCTCTTCTTCTGCTCCTGGTCGGCCTTGGTGGTGAGGGGGAGGGGTCGAAGAGGTCGTCGGAGGCTTGATCTGGAGGTGGCAGGGGCTGTCTGCCTCTCTGGTGCTCTGGCGCGGCACCGGGTGGCCCGTCGCTGGCGGCCTCCCTCCAGATCCGTGGTGGATCTGGGTTTGGAGATCATCGGCGGCACGACCCTTTGATAAGGTGCCTAGGAATCAACAGACGAAGAAGAAGGCGACCTCTCTGCTCCCTTGGCCGGCCATGGTGGCGGGGGAGGGGCATGGAGGTAGGCTAAGGTGTGGCTTTCTGACCTGACCGGCCGTGGTGGCGAGGGGGACGGAGATACAATTCAGTTCTTGCTCCTTCTTTCTTCCTGCTGATGCAGTACTTGTCGCTGCGGGATCCCTCTCTCGACTTCTCATGGCCCATGGTGGTGGCGTGAGCTCGGGACTGGTGTGCCGGCGGTGATGGTTACTCTGTGGAGCTCATCTCCGACGTTTTATAGGCGGTTCCCGTCTTCGCGTCGGACTCAACAGCAGTAGGGCTGCCGCTCCGTTGCTGCTTGCTCCGGCTGTCGGTGTTCTCCTCGGCTTCGTCTCCAAGTGGCTTGTTCCCCGGAGATGCGGTCGCAGACCGTTGCCGGAGCTGGATCTGGAAGAAGAGGACGAGGGAGGACTTGATTGCGTTTCGAGTTTTCTCTAGGGCCTTCTTTGCTAAATGTCTTGGAACCCTGTGTAATTCCTTGTAATCCTAGGGTCTGCTTGTACTCCAGGTTTTTTTAATAGCAGCTTTGATCAGGTGTGTTCACTCGGTGACTTGTTCAAAAAAAAAAGCATTTAGAGTGTTGTTACATCTATATCTAGACACATTTTAGAGTGTTGTTACATATATATCTAAACAAAGTTAATTTACTTGCAAATGGAGGTTGTACCTAATAATTAAGTTGACCATGCATACAATTACTTAATGGCATGTGAGCGAGACCTTCCCTGATTCTTATTCACTATCGATCTAGTGATTGCATCATATGGGATCTTCACACATACGTGTCCGATTCATGCACCACTCCTCTTTATTTCATTTCATGGGTGATGGCCCGGTAGGTCACCAGCTCGATCCAGGAAGCATATATCCCATAAAGTGTTCTAAAGGTTTCATTTGTGAAAATTGTAGTGATACTACGGTGTGAGAGAGAGAGAGAGAGAGAGAAAGAGAGAGATCAGAGAGAGAGAGCGAGATCAGGAGGTTGTAGATATTTTAGCTAATGTGGAGGAAAAAAATATCAAGCGATTCATGCATGGACACCCGTGCCATGAAGGCCCTCCTATTAATAACAAATGGAGAATTCAATCCCAGAAACATAACATGTTTGAAAACATGCCAAATCACTATATACTAAGATTGGGATCTTTTATATGCATGAGACCCATTTATCAATGGCTACCATTACAAGGGAGAAAATCGCATACTCCCTCCAGCACAAATAAATTGACTCGGGGAGTATTACTTAATTTGGGCCGGATGAGCTTTACAATCCTATGTCTACTAATGATAGATGAGGCCCATGCACAAATTATTCAGTTTCTCATTTTTCTTTCGAAGGTAAGTACAAGTGTAGAGAAGACAGTCTTCTCTAATCTCCCTGATGTCTAGATATGAAAAAAGACATACTCTTGCGTAATTAATATATATATAGGAAATTTTAAACTTTCTCTTGTCATTTCCCACTTAGCAGTCGCCGTGCCTCAGGTCTCTCCTTATTTGTTGCCTCCTCATAACTTCCTTGGCGTACAAGAACATACCTAATAATGCCACTTTTTACACAATACATGCCAACATAGAAATGGTAGTGTAAATGGTTAAGGACAATGAAAATTCACAAACATAACTACCACATGGACACAATATTATTAACCAATATGTCATACATATCCAAATATTGTTTTGAAATTTACAATACAGTGTTTTGAAATTTCACATATATGTGTTCGATCCACTCTAAATAATATTTTAGCATATGGGCAATGGAGAAAATTGTCTAATTATAACTTTTAAAGGATCAACTCTACAGAATGTACACAAGTATATTTTCCATTTCCCTCATTTTTATTTCAGCTCTAATTCTACAAAGGAGCCTTTCATTTCTTCTTTTTATTTCCTATTTAACAAAGTCATCATGCCTCTCATGTTTGCATACATTCTTCTACGACACATCTCCTTCTCTATTGCTTCCACTTCATCACTGCCATGACATACGAGAGCATACCTTATCATGCAATGCACCCTTGACACGACATGGTAATACAAACATCGAAATGGTAGTGTAAACGGTCATGGAAAGTAAAAGGCGATGGAAAAGAAACCACAACATTGACACAATATTGTTAATCTATCATGCCTATTTTTGTAGTTAGAATTGCAATTAAATTGTTTGTAACATATGTCACAAACATTTTAGATGAGTTTGTCGATGGGGTTCTTTTCTGAGGACTCGTCATCGTTGGACGATTCTAACATAGAAGATTTGATTGCCGACAACGAGAAAGAGGACATCATCTTGATGCTCGCTGTGAATAATATTGAGGAGATCGACAAAGAAGAGAGAATGGCACACTAGTAGGAAAAAGCTTTCGAAGAGATACACAGTGGTTTGTCTTTGCATTCCTTGGAACCGAGCTCTCTGCCATGAAATGCTCATGAAGGACTACTTCACTGAGCTTTGCACTTACCCTACTCGTGCACACTGTTGAAACTTGCAGGACCAACTGCCCACTTTTTACGCGTCGGAGAATGATGTCGAGCTTAATGGATATGGTGCATATCAAAATAAATTAGCGGCAATGCAGTGATCCCATATGGAATTTCTAGCTCATGAACACATATCATGATCTTAAAACACTAGACATACTACCTCAGAATGCATATATAGTTCACCTCGCTAAATTGGCTTAATTAATAATTGGCTAATTCTAACTCTCTTCCTGAGAAGGCGTCCCCTAGGTGGCGCTGGCTAGGTGGTGAGCCGGTGATGGCAGCATCGCTGCGGCTGCCATGCTCGATTGGCTGGGTTGGGGGTTCGTGCCACTGCCAACGAGTGATGAGGATAAGTAAGGCGGATAACATTTGGTTAATTTAGGCCTATCAATGGACCTTCAGTTTTTGGTTTGGGCTCAATTTAAGTTGATCATAGGTTAAGCTTAATTTGTTAAAGATTTTCTTTTTCTTTCTCTTTTGTGATTTGTGTTTTTTATTCTTGTCGGAGCGTGCAGCAGAAGATGAAAGTGGATCAAAATACAACTAGGGTGTCAAGTGGGATCCAACAATTAATATCCCATTTCTAGTTCATCCGAATGTTTCTACTTTGAAATTTGAGAAGGAAACTATTTTTTTTCAAATAAACTAAAAATGTGATCCCATTTGCATGCATTACGTAACATTGTGGGTGCATTTTTATACATAGAAAACAATATGGTGGCGCGATGAACTTGTAAATAACCGAGCGCAATTTCCAGGTTACGTCTTCCCAGACTATCCTCCACTAAGAAAGAACACTCGGTCAAAAAGTTTTTTTCAACACAACTATATATATATATATAAGGTCAGCAAGCCCGCCTCATTAAAAACCTTCCAGTCCCCTTCGGTATCCTGGTAAGGAAAAGAGTGCGTCAACAAACTTGCTGCCTGAAAGTTACAGAATAGTTACATCATCCGCTAGGAGGCACTTAATGCAATCAGGAGGCTCCTTGACCCACACAATAGATTGGGAGCCCTCTGAATTGCTAGCTAATAATTCAGCTACCCTATTAGCTTCTCTAGGACAATGACCAAACACAACATCAGTAAAATTTCGGCAAAGGAAAGAGCACTCCTCATAAATCGCTGCAGCTGGTCCTAGCGAATTCCCTCCGTTCTTCATTACGTCGATCACCTCCATGCAGTCGGACTCCACCTCGAGTCTAGAGCACCCGAGGTTTCCCGCCAGAATGAGCCCGTCCTTCAGAGCTCGCGCCTCCACCGAAGCTGCATCCGATATAAAAGGAATACCACATGCACTAGCACCCACAAAGTGTCCTCGGTGATCCCTAATGATCGCTCCAGATGCCCCAGAGCCTGCATCGATACTAAAACCCGCATCCACGTTCAGCTTTAGGAAGTCCTCTCAGGGTTTTGTCCACCCTTGTCTGAGAATTCCCCTACTAGGTTTTTTGCTCTTGAATAGTTCAGTGCCAACGTCGATATTGCCTGGGCCGATCTGCATGGGACCTGGACCACCTCCCCATGCGTTGCTTGCCGTCGCTCCCACCATATATACCAAATCGTTGTAGCCACCAAGTCATTTCTGTCCACTTCAGGGAGGAGAGGAGCTTTAGCTGCTGTATCACGTAACAGAGTCTCAAGAATTGCCCCGCCATCAGACTCAAATGAGCAGACCTGAGCCAGAGTTCCATGCATTCCAAGGATGCCCCATATTTCATGCACCCTGGGACAAGTAAAGAGAGCGTGTCTAACACTTTCACAATCTGTACGAAAGAGCGTACATTCAGAGCTTGGTTGCATATGTCTATTGGCTAAAACGCCATTGCATGGAATATCACCCAATAAAACCCGCCAACATTGAATTTTTATCTTCGCCGGGACGTTTAGGTTCCAAAGGATTTTCCACACAGGAAGTGACGAGGAGGTACCAAAAGGGGTATTTCTTCTAAGCTTTGCACCATGTTGGTGCTCCCATTCTGCATAATAACAGGATCGGACCGAAAAGACCCCCGTTTTTGTAAGGTTCCAAGAAATAAAGTCCTCCATCATACCACGAGCCAGAGGAATGTGCATGATGCGCTGCACATCAGTCGGCCAGAACAAGTCCCCAATAATCTCCTCATCCCAGCTATTAGTTTCTGCATCAATCAATTACGAAACGTGAGTGAACACAATATTACCTCTTCTAGTCGCAATTCTCCTGGTGGGGCTACTTGGGATCCAAGCATCTTCCCAAATATTAATCCGAGTACCGTCTCCTACTCTCCAAATATGACCACGTTTGAAAGTTTGGATACCAGCCCATATGCTCTGCCATGTGTAAGAGCTTCCTTTCTTGAGTTCACAATTCAGAATGTCACCCGAAGGGAAGTATTTTGCTCCAAGGACCCTAGCACATATCGAGTCTGGTTCAGCAATAAGTCTCCAGCACTGGTTGGCTAGGAGTGCTAAATTGAAGCAATGTAAATCCCGAAATCCCATGCCTCCCTGTTTCTTAGAGACACACATTTTTCACCATGCAAACTAATGCATATGCTTCTGTTGGTCGTCATCTCCCCACTAGAATTGGGACATTGCGGTGATTATCCCTTTGATTATCTGCTTGGGTAGCTTGAAGACCGACATAGCATATGCCGGGATCGCTTGTATGACGGCTTTTAGTAGCGCTTCTTTTCCACCGAAAGACATATTCTTTTCCTTCCAACCAATTAACAGCTTTATTATCTTCTCCACTAAATGCTGAAAACAATCAGAGTGAGACACACCCACAAGAAGTGGTAATCCTAGATATTTATCGGTTATCGATTATGTCATAATGTTCGGAGCTGAGCACACCTCCGCTCTTGTATCAGTGTTTGTACACGGACTGAAGAAGATTCTTGATTTGGCCTCACTAACTAGCTGCCCAGATGCAGTGCAATAATCCTCCAGAACCTTGCGAAGACTTGCAGCATTCTCCATCAGCCCGCATTAAGATCAAAGAATCATCCGCAAATAATAGGTGGGATACTGCCGGTGCATCTCTACACACTTTCACTCCCAAAATATTTCCCGATTCTTCCTCAAATCTTAACATGCTAGATAAACCCTCTGCACACAATAAGAAAAGATATGGGGATAGGGGATCGCCCTGACGCAGTCCCCTCGTTGGATAGATCACCTCAGAAAACCCATTGTTGAGCCTGACTTGGTACCTGACCGAAGACACACAGGCCATAATAAGCTCAATCCAATTACCATGAAAGCCCATTCTCTCCAGAATCCTTCTCAAAAAACACCATTCAACCCTGTCGTACGCCTTATGCATGTCAAGCTTCACCGCACAAGAGCCATATTTCCCCATCCTTTTATTCTTAATCTCATGGAAGCATTCATATGCGACCAGCACATTATCAGTAATTAAACGCCCTGGCACAAAAGCACTTTGGGTAGGGGAGATAATCTCACGTAGCAAATATTTCAATCTATTCGCAATAAGTTTGGAGATGACTTTATACACCATATTGCATAGACTGATTGGCCGAAACTGTGTGATAAACTCAGGGTTTTCCACTTTAGGAATAAGAACCACTGTAGTATTATTCCATCCCTCTGGTATATGTCTCGAATTAACAGCAAGAAGTACCTCATCAGTGAGATCTTCACCAATAATGTGCCAGAACCGTTTGTAAAACACAGTGTGTAGCCCATCTGGACCCGGTGCTTTTAGGTCACCGATATTGAACATAGCCTTTTTCACCTCTTCCCTGGTATAGGGCTCAGTGAGCCTATTGTTCATCTCTTCGGTTACGCACGGGGTAACCTTGTCAATCACAGCTTGGTCAGGCACGCCGACCTCAGAAGTGAAAAGATTGTTAAAATACTCAGCCGCAAGGGTTAGGAGTTGATCTAAATCTTCAGTTGTATCACCAACGTCATTTTTCAAAGATTTTATGAAATTTCGCTTATGTCTGGCCGAGGCCGATCTGTGAAAGTAGGCTGTGTTTTGGTCGCCATGGCGCAACCAATTAACTCTTCCTCTCTGTACCCAGTATATCTCTTCTTGTTCCAGGAGATTTTCGATTTTCAGTTGTATATCTTTCTGCCTCACAATAGCCTCATCCGTAAGGGGCCCTGATAGTACCGTATTGAGCTCTTTTTGCAACTCTCTGGGAAGTTTCCTTGGCCCTTTCAACACGTTCTTGTCCCACTGATGCAAAGCGTCATGAACGTCTTGAGTATGCTCCGATAAGGAAGCCTCCGCGTGTAGCAGCTTTGCACGATCCCATGCAGTTTGAATAATTTGTTCAACAGATTCCTCACAAAGCCATATCGCCTCAAAATTCAAAGGCCCTTTTTGTGGCATCCTCTGAATACCAGCTTGTAGCTCTGTATTAATCAATATTGGTCTGTAATCTGACTTACTCGGTCAAAAAGTTGCCGTAGCTAGATACTCAGGAAAGAAAGTATCTCATTTATTACAGTAATTTTCACCAACACCTCAAAGCAACTCATACATGAATATGACAGGATGCACAATGCACAACATTTTTTTTTGGAGAACACAATACAACGCGGACGCTCACAAACATGCACGAACACTCACCCCTATGAATGCATGAACGCACACCCTACCTATATGAGCACCTACGAGGGACCGAGTCGGCATATCTTGAGGTGTTAGATTATTAGGCAATTTCCGTGTGAGTTTAATTACTGAAAGCAATATTACAGATGCACAAGCATACTTAACCACACACATCAGACTAAGCACATGCATCAGATCTGAACATGGAACAAGTAGCAGTGCAAGGTAGGAGAGAAAAAACACGTACATCGCGACCGGGAAGGTCGCACCAGCAGCAGCACCACCACCACCATGAGTATTGTTGATGTCGCCCATGGTGTAGTCGAAGTCGTCGATGAAGCAGTCGAACCAGCGAAGAAGATCACGAACAGCAGCGAGCAGTCGCGCCGAGACGCTCCCCAAAAACCTTATCGCCCGTCTCCCGGTGACATAGGCATCCCCAATGGGCCTGCCGATGATAGTACCCGGGGTTTACTGAAGGCCCACTACCCGAAGAATAAGAAGACTCGGAAGCCCAAGATATTGTTAAGGGAAGCTAGAGTTGTAATAGGAAGCATTATTTGTAATCTTGCGGGAGGAGTTAGAAACCTTCCCGGACTCTGTAACTTGTACAATACGAATCCCTCGGCTCCGCCTCCTATATAAGGGGGAGTCGAGGGACACAGAAGGATCGAATCATTATTTCTCAAACCCTAGTTTTCATATTCGTCGAGTACTTTTCGGCTGAAACCTTCGAGATCTACTTGCCCTCTACATCCAACTAAACCCTAGTCTACAATCCGTAGACATTGATAAGTTAATACCTTGTCAATTGGCGCCGTCTGTGGGATCTAGAGGCGACAAGGAGCTGATCTCGATGGCACGTTCAAGATCATCGACTTCATCAGTAGCAAGCAACATCATGGAGAGAGGTAAACAGATCGAAACTGGTCTCGTTGATTTTATTCCTCACCCGCCCTCCCGTTTGGATGCATATGCGTATTTGGAGGAGCCCATGGAGATGACGTTTGGAAAGTTCCACTTCCGCGTCGAGAAAGAAGGAGCGTATCGTCTCGAAGTTCCGATCTCGTCGGGATTATCGGCGGTTGGTACTGATTTCTCAAACTCAGTATCATCCATCGAGTCAAACGACAAAGAGATTTCGTCGCCACGCTTCATCGGCAGCAGGGCAAGTAAAAAACTCGCCAAAATCTTCAGCGACATGTCCTTAGAGTCATCGGCGGACTCCTATATAAGCGATGATTCGAGCGACACCGACAGCCTCGACTTCATCGACAAATCCATCTCTATTGGGAAGGTCTTCACCAATCTTTATGATGGTGTCACCAAACCAAGTAAAGTGAAAATTCCAAAATATCACCAAGTTTATGCCATTGGAGAAGCAAGTCGCGATCAAGAGGAAACATCAGAGGCTTTCGACGATTTGGGAAACCCCTATATCGATCCCTCAGATCTAAGGAGAGGTTTGGGCACTAAATATGTCGGGCCTACACCACGTGCCAGAGTTCAACTTCCACAAGCAACCTGGGATAGAGCTGCGAAAGCTTTGGATGGCTCTGAACCAATGGAAACAACTGCTACAGTCGAAGAACTGCAAGCCTATCAATATAGACTCGCCCGAGCTGGACGAGAGTTGGAAAAACAGACGATACTGCTTTGTACAGAAGAAGGGAGGCAGCTTCCGCATCAAGCAGGCGACGAGCGGAATTAAGTCGACACTCAGAAACTTCGGGAGATAGTCACAGAGAAGCTCGGAGGAGAGCAAGATCTCGGCTGCAAAATATACCGGAAGCTGAAAGAGAAACTCTAATCCAAAACCTCGACATGTCCTTTATGTCAATCGACACGAGGGGGAATATTATCCCAAAAACACCGGAAGCAGGATACATGGCGACACAAGCTTTCATCTTAGCATCCAGGCCACCTCCCGGAGATCCAAGAGAAGCGTTGTACAACATGGCCATGGCGAGGATGTGGAGCCATGGGAGCAGCGTTCACGGCTACACCTCCCGAAGGAACCGCAAGGCAAAATAGTCCGAGACCTACCGTAGCGGTGCAAGATCCACCAAGAGCAAGTGGAGCCGGGGACACAACAACTCGAGCCGGAGTTGATAGAGCGCGACAAGAAAGAAGGGAATGTCGGCATTCACCAGAACTTGCTGAAGAGGACATGTGTGGACTTCCATGTTTCACACGACGGGTCCAAAAAACTCGAGTTCCATCGGGATTCAAGCTACCCGATAGTTTCAAGAAATTCGATGGCCTGCAAGACCCCGAGGATTGGCTTGTGGATTACCTCGAGACAGTAAAATTGATAGGCGGGACCAGAGCGACAGCCATGCAGAGCATCCAGATACATCTGTGCGGAGCCGCTAGATCATGGATAAAAAAGCTTCCCCCAGGTTCCATCGACAGCTGGGAAAGTTTCGAGGATGTGTTTATCAAGAATTTCCGGTCAACCTGCAAGAAACCTGCGACACTAGAGGAGTTGAGGTCATGTCGACAAAAGCATGATGAATCAATGAGGAAGTATATCCAAAGGTGGAACATCATCAAAAACTCGGCAGAAAATATATTTGACGAAAGAGCGATAGATGCATTTGTTGCAGGAGTTCGACGAGGAGATTTCGTGGAGGACTTGGGGAGGACAAACCCAAGAACAGTATCAGCTTTAATGGAGATAGCAAACAAATGGGCAGATGGCGAAGATGCGGTACATAACAAACGACATAGGTCCCCAGAGGAAGATCGCAGTCGAAATTTTCAAAATAGACGTCGATTCCCCCGTTAATTTTCAAGTTACGATGCACCTGGCCAAATATCGGCTGGTTTTCGGGGAAACAATGGAGGAAACAGTAGAGATGACTACCAGAGAAGTAATGCACAGCAAGGTGACAATAGAGATAACAGGCAAAATAGCGGGCCAAGGTTCCAGAGACCTTTTGTGTCTCCCGAAGAGATGATGAACGGGCCGTGTCAGATGCATTTCTTTCTCGATAGCAATGGAAAAAGACAGTCGGGACACTTGCAAAAAGATTGCCGAAATTTCCAGGCAATGTTAAGATGGGCAGGACATGCAAATGCTCAGGCGGCGCACAGAAATCCTCAAGGACCTAGGAGTGAGATTCACTTGGCACCTCCTCCCGCGATTACTGAGATGAAAATCGACATCGGCTCGGAATAGCGGCAGCACTTGCTCCACCGCCCTATGTCGATCCTAACTCTAACGGAGCGGTCTCGATGATTCGAAAGGAAGGCCATCCAATAGAGCTCGAGAAAGTAATCTCGCGACAGGTGTTTATGGCGAGAGAAGATGCCACCACCAACGATCGAGTACCTTAGCTGGTCGGGGCAAGATATTGGCTTTACAATAGCGGATCATCCACGACAAGTTCCTCGACCGGGGCAGTCAGCACCGATCTTACCAGTAGTAATTGCGGGATTCGATGTATCTCGGGTATTCATAGATGGCGGCAGCAGTTTAAACCTTATGTACGCAGATACGCTAAGGAAGATGAATATTTCCCTTGCAAATTTGAAACCAACCGACACACGTTTCCACGGCATCACACCAGAGAAGCCAAGTTACCCACTGGGGAAGATCAATCTCGACGTTCAGTTTGGGACCCGAGAAAACTACAGGATAGAAAGGTTGGAATTCGAAGTTGTGGATTTCCCGTCGCGAGTATCACGCTTTGTTGGGGCGACCCAGCATATGCCAGGTTTATGGCGGTACCACATTACACGTACTTGCTTTGGAGGTTACCTAGACCTAAGGGACCAATCACAGTCAAAGGAAGCTTCGCGCTGGCCGATAAATGCGACAAAGATTTTCATCGACTATCAGAAACTTTCGGGATGCGGGCGAGTACGCAGCGTCAAGGCTCATGACTGATTATGATGTGCTGCCAGACGTAGGGAGGCCCAACAAGGAATCAACTTTCAATACAGCAAAAGATTCTAAGGAAGTGCAAATTCACCCAACAGATCCGAAGAAAACGACGTCCATCGCAACAAACATGGACCTCGCATAGGAAAGCGCGCTCGTCGAGTTCCTCCGTGAGCACTGGAAAATCTTCGCATGGTGTCCAGCTGACATGCCAGGAGTACTGATACGTCTCCAACGTATCGATAATTTCTTATGTTCCATGCCACATTATTGATGTTATCTACATGTTTTATGCACACTTTATGTCATATTCGTGCATTTTCACGGAACTAACCTATTAACAAGATGCCGAAGTGCCGATTCTTTGTTTTCATGCTGTTTTTGGTTTCAGAAATCCTAGTAACGAAATATTCTCGGAATTGGACGAAATCAACGCCCAGGGTCCTATTTTGCCACGAAGCTTCCAGAAGACCGAAGAGGAGACGAAGTGGGGCCACGAGGTGGCCAAACCCTAGGGCCACGCGGCCAAGGGGGGCCGCGCGGCCCTATGGTGTGGGCCCCTCGTGCCGCCTCCTGACTTGCCCTTCCGCCTACTTAAAGCCTCCGTCGCGAAACCCCCAGTGCCGAGAGCCACGATACGGAAAACCTTACTGAGACGCCGCCGCCGCCAATCCCATCTCGGGGGATTCAGGAGATCGCCTCCGGCACCCTGCCGGAGAGGGGATTCATCTCCCGGAGGACTCTACGCCGCCATGGTCGCCTCCGGAGTGATGTGTGAGTAGTCTACCCCTGGACT